>NW_024056177.1:0-103174 GCF_013401445.1 Tripterygium wilfordii | reverse complement strand
CTCTTTACCTTACGAAACGTGCCACGAAGGCTGAACTAGCAAGTTAGACTTTTAAGAGCACTAAATAGAGTACAACGGTCCACATTGATCCTTTGGAATTGCTCAACTCTCTGCATAGAGGAGCTTTTCACGTTTTGTGCAATTTCAAACATAACTTCGTCTATTCGCGTCTTTACCTTACGAAACGTGGCACGAAGGCTCAACTAGCAAGAGACTTTTAAGAGCACTAAATAGAGTACAACGGCCCACATTGATGCGTTGGAATTGCTCAACTCTCCATAGAGGAGCTTTTCACGTTTTTGTGCAATTTCAAACATAACTTGGTCTATTCGCGTCTTTACCTTACGAAACGTGGCACGAAGGCTCAACTCGCAAGTTAGACTTTTAAGAGCACTAAATAGAGTACAACGGTCCACATTGATGCTTTGGAATTGCTCAACCCTCTCCATGGAGGAGCTTTTCACGTTTTGTGCAATTTCAAACATAACTTGGTCTATTCGCGTCTTTACCTTACGAAACGTGGCACGAAGGCTCAACTAGCAAGTTAGACTTTAAGAGCACTAAATAGAGTACAACGGTCCACATTGATGCTTTGGACTTGCTCAACTCTCTCCATAGAGGAGCTTTTCACGTTTTTGTGCAATTTCAAACATAACTTGGTCTATTCGCGTCTTTACCTTACGAAACGTGGCACGAAGGCTCAACTAGCAAGTTAGACTTTAAGAACACTAAATAGAGTACAACGGTCCACATTGATGCTTTGGAATTGCTCAACTCTCTCCATAGAGGAGCTTTTCACGTTTTTGTGCAATTTGAGACATAACTTGGTCTATTCGCGTCTTTACCTTACGAAACGTGGCACGAAGGCTCAACTAGCAAGTTAGACTTTAAGAGCACTAAATAGAGTACAACGGTCCACATTGATGCTTTGGAATTGCTCAACTCTCTCCATAGAGGAGCTTTTCACGTTTTTGGCAATTTGAGACATAACTTGGTCTATTCGCGTCTTTACCTTACGAAACGTGGCACGAAGGCTCAACTAGCAAGTTAGACTTTAAGAGCACTAAATAGAGTACAACGGTCCACATTGATGCTTTGGAATTGCTCAACTCTCTCCATAGGAGCTTTTCACGTTTTTGTGCAATTTCAAACATAACTTGGTCATTCGCGTCTTTACCTTACGAAACGTGGCACGAAGGCTCAACTAGCAAGTTAGACTTTAAGACACTAAATAGAGTACAACGGTCCACATTGATGCTTTGGAATTGCTCAACTCTCCATAGAGGAGCTTTTCACGTTTTTGTGCAATTTGAGACATAACTTGGTCTATTCGCGTCTTTACCTTACGAAACGTGGCACGAAGGCTCAACTAGCAAGTTAGACTTTAAGAGCACTAAATAGAGTACAACGGTCCACATTGATGTTGGAATTGCTCAACTCTCTCCATAGAGGAGCTTTTCACGTTTTTGTGCAATTTCAAACATAACTTGGTCTATTCGCTCTTTACCTTACGAAACGTGGCACGAAGGCTCAACTAGCAAGTTAGACTTTTAAGAGCACTAAATAGAGTACAACGGTCCACATTGATGCTTTGGAATTGCTCAACTCTCTCCATAGAGGAGCTTTTCACGTTTTTGTGCAATTTCAAACATAACTTGGTCTATTCGCGTCTTTACCTTACGAAACGTGGCACGAAGGCTCAACTAGCAAGAGACTTTTAAGAGCACTAAATAGAGTACAACGGTCCACATTGATGCTTTGGAATTGCTCAACTCTCTCCATAGAGGAGCTTTTCACGTTTTTGTGCAATTTCAACATAACTTGGTCTATTCGCGTCTTTACCTTACGAAACGTGGCACGAAGGCTCAACTAGCAAGTTAGACTTTAAGAGCACTAAATAGAGTACAACGGTCCACATTGATGCTTTGGAATTGCTCAACTCTCTCCATAGAGGAGCTTTTCACGTTTTTGTGCAATTTGAGACATAACTTGGTCTATTCGCGTCTTTACCTTACGAAACGTGGCACGAAGGCTCAACTAGCGTTAGACTTTTAAGAGCACTAAATAGAGTACAACGGTCCACATTGATCTTTGGAATTGCTCAACTCTCTCCATAGAGGAGCTTTTCACGTTTTTGGCAATTTCAAACATAACTTGGTCTATTCGCGTCTTTACCTTACGAAACGTGGCACGAAGGCTCAACTAGCAAGTTAGACTTCTAAGACACTAAATAGAGTACAACGGTCCACATTGATGCTTTGGAATTGCTCAACTCTCTCCATAGAGGAGCTTTTCACGTTTTTGTGCAATTTGAACATAACTTGGTCTATTCGCGTCTTTACTTACGAAACGTGGCACGAAGGCTCAACTAGCAAGTTAGACTTCAAAGAACACTAAATAGAGTACAACGGTCCACATTGATGCTTTGGAATTGCTCAACTCTCTCCATAGAGGAGCTTTTCACGTTTTTGTGCAATTTGAACATAACTTGGTCTATTCGTCTTTACCTTACGAAACGTGGCACGAAGGCTCAACTAGCAAGTTAGACTTTAAGAGCACTAAATAGAGTACAACGGTCCACATTGATGCTTTGGAATTGCTCAACTCTCTCCAAGAGGAGCTTTTCACGTTTTTGTGCAATTTCAAACATAACTTGGTCTATTCGCGTCTTTACCTTACGAAACGTGGCACGAAGGCTCAACTAGCAAGTTAGACTTTAAGACACTAAATAGAGTACAACGGTCCACATTGATGCTTTGGAATTGCTCAACTCTCCCATAGAGGAGCTTTTCACGTTTTTGTGCAATTTGAGACATAACTTGGTCTATTCGCGTCTTTACCTTACGAAACGTGGCACGAAGGCTCAACTAGCAAGTTAGACTTTAAGAGCACTAAATAGAGTACAACGGTCCACATTGATGCTTTGGAATTGCTCAACTCTCTCCATAGAGGAGCTTTTCACGTTTTTGTGCAATTTGAACATAACTTGGTCTATTCGCGTCTTTACCTTACGAAACGTGGCACGAAGGCTCAACTAGCAAGTTAGACTTTAAAGCACTAAATAGAGTACAACGGTCCACATTGATGCTTTGGAATTGCTCAACTCTCTCCATAGAGGAGCTTTTCACGTTTTTGTGAGCAATTTGAGACATAACTTGGTCTATTCGCCTCTTTACCTTACGAAACGTGGCACGAAGGCAACTAGCAAGTTAGACTTTTAAGAGCACTAAATAGAGTACAACGGTCCACATTGATGCTTTGGAATTGCTCAACTCTCTCCATAGAGGAGCTTTTCACGTTTTTGTGCAATTTGAACATAACTTGGTCTATTCGCGTCTTTACCTTACGAAACGTGGCACGAAGGCTCAACTAGCAAGTTAGACTTTTAAGAGCACTAAATAGAGTACAACGGTCCACATTGATGTTGGAATTGCTCAACTCTCTCCATAGAGGAGCTTTTCACGTTTTTGTGCAATTTCAACATAACTTGGTCTATTCGCGTCTTTACCTTACGAAACGTGGCACGAAGGCTCAACGCAAGTTAGACTTTAAGAGCACTAAATAGAGTACAACGGTCCACATTGATGCTTTGGAATTGCTCAACTCTCTCCATAGAGGAGCTTTTCACGTTTTTGTGCAATTTGAGACATAACTTGGTCTATTCGCGTCTTTACCTTACGAAACGTGGCACGAAGGCTCAACTAGCAAGTTAGACTTTAAGAGCACTAAATAGAGTACAACGGTCCACATTGATGCTTTGGAATTGCTCAACTCTCTCCATAGAGGAGCTTTTCACGTTTTTGGCAATTTCAAACATAACTTGGTCTATTCGCGTCTTTACCTTACGAAACGTGGCACGAAGGCTCAACTAGCAAGTTAGACTTTAAGACACTAAATAGAGTACAACGGTCCACATTGATGCTTTGGAATTGCTCAACTCTCTCCATAGAGGAGCTTTTCACGTTTTTGTGCAATTTGAACATAACTTGGTCTATTCGCGTCTTTACTTACGAAACGTGGCACGAAGGCTCAACTAGCAAGTTAGACTTCAAAGAACACTAAATAGAGTACAACGGTCCACATTGATGCTTTGGAATTGCTCAACTCTCTCCATAGAGGAGCTTTTCACGTTTTTGTGCAATTTCAAACATAACTTGGTCTATTCGCGTCTTTACCTTACGAAACGTGGCACGAAGGCTCAACTAGCAAGTTAGACTTTAAGACACTAAATAGAGTACAACGGTCCACATTGATGCTTTGGAATTGCTCAACTCTCTCCATAGAGGAGCTTTTCACGTTTTTGTGCAATTTCAAACATAACTTGGTCTATTCGCGTCTTTACCTTACGAAACGTGGCACGAAGGCTCAACTAGCAAGTTAGACTTTAAGACACTAAATAGAGTACAACGGTCCACATTGATGCTTTGGAATTGCTCAACTCTCTCCATAGAGGAGCTTTTCACGTTTTTGTGCAATTTCAAACATAACTTGGTCTATTCGCGTCTTTACCTTACGAAACGTGGCACGAAGGCTCAACTAGCAAGTTAGACTTTAAGAGCACTAAATAGAGTACAACGGTCCACATTGATGCTTTGGAATTGCTCAACTCTCTCCATAGAGGAGCTTTTCACGTTTTTGTGCAATTTCAAACATAACTTGGTCTATTCGCGTCTTTACCTTACGAAACGTGGCACGAAGGCTCAACTAGCAAGTTAGACTTTAAGAACACTAAATAGAGTACAACGGTCCACATTGATGCTTTGGAATTGCTCAACTCTCTCCATAGAGGAGCTTTTCGTTTTTGAGCAATTTGAGACATAACTTGGTCTATTCGCTCTTTACCTTACGAAACGTGGCACGAAGGCTCAACTAGCAAGTTAGACTTTTAAGAGCACTAAATAGAGTACAACGGTCCACATTGATGCTTTGGAATTGCTCAACTCTCTCCATAGAGGAGCTTTTCACGTTTTTGTGCAATTTCAAACATAACTTGGTCTATTCGCGTCTTTACCTTACGAAACGTGGCACGAAGGCTCAACTAGCAAGAGACTTTAAGAGCACTAAATAGAGTACAACGGTCCACATTGATGCTTTGGAATTGCTCAACTCTCTCCATAGAGGAGCTTTTCACGTTTTTGTGCAATTTCAACATAACTTGGTCTATTCGCGTCTTTACCTTACGAAACGTGGCACGAAGGCTCAACTAGCAAGAGTTAACTTTAAGAGCACTAAATAGAGTACAACGGTCCACATTGATGCTTTGGAATTGCTCAACTCTCTCCATAGAGGAGCTTTTCACGTTTTTGTGCAATTGAGACATAACTTGGTCTATTCGCGTCTTTACCTTACGAAACGTGGCACGAAGGCTCAACTAGCAAGTTAGACTTTAAGAGCACTAAATAGAGTACAACGGTCCACATTGATGCTTTGGAATTGCTCAACTCTCTCCATAGAGGAGCTTTTCACGTTTTTGTGCAATTTGAGACATAACTTGGTCTATTCGCGTCTTTACCTTACGAAACGTGGCACGAAGGCTCAACTAGCAAGTTAGACTTTAAGAACACTAAATAGAGTACAACGGTCCACATTGATGCTTTGGAATTGCTCAACTCTCTCCATAGAGGAGCTTTTCACGTTTTTGTGCAATTTGAACATAACTTGGTCTATTCGCGTCTTTACCTTACGAAACGTGGCACGAAGGCTCAACTAGCAAGTTAGACTTCAAAGAACACTAAATAGAGTAGAACGGTCCACATTGATGCTTTGGAATTGCTCAACTCTCTCCATAGAGGAGCTTTTCACGTTTTTGTGCAATTTGAGACATAACTTGGTCTATTCGCGTCTTTACCTTACGAAACGTGGCCACGAAAGGCTCAACTAGCAAGTTAGACTTTTAAGAGCACTAATAGAGTACAACGGTCCACATTGATGCTTTGGAATTGCTCAACTCTCTCCATAGAGGAGCTTTTCACGTTTATTGTGCAATTTGAGACATAACTTGGTCTATTCGCCTCTTTACCTTACGAAACGTGGCACGAAGGCTCAACTAGCAAGTTAGACTTTTAAGAACACTAAATAGAGTAAGAACGGTCCACATTGATGCTTTGGATTGCTCAACTCTCTTCATAGAGGAGCTTTTCACGTTTTTGATGCAATTTGAGACATAACTTGGTCTATTCGCGTCTTTACCTTACGAAACGTGGCACGAAGGCTCAACTAGCAAGTTAGACTTCTAAGAAGCACTAAATGAGATGAGCAACGGTCCACATTGATGCTTTGGAATTGCTCAACTCTCTCCATAGAGAGCTTTTCAACTTTTTGTGCAATTTGCAGACATAACTTGGTCTATTCGCCGTCTTTACCTTACGAAACGTGGCACGAAGGCTCAACTAGCAAGTTAGACTTTTAAGAGCACTAAATAGAGTACAACGGTCCACATTGATGCTTTGGAATTGCTCAACTCTCTCCATAGAGGAGCTTTCACGTTTTGTGCAATTTGAGACATAACTTGGTCTATTCGCGTCTTTACCTTACGAAACGTGGCACGAAGGCTCACTAGCAAGTTAGACTTTTAAGACACTAAATAGAGTAAAACGGTCCACATTGATGCTTTGGAATTGCTCAACTCTCTCCATAGAGGAGCTTTTCACGTTTTTGTGCAATTGAGACATAACTTGGTCTATCGCGTCTTTACCTTTACGAAACGTGGCACGAAAGGCTCAACTAGCAAGTTAGACTTTAAGAGCACTAAATAGAGTGACAACGGTCCACATTGATGCTTTGGAATTGCTCAACTCTCTCCATAGAGGAGCTTTTCACAGTTTTTGTGCAATTTGAGACATAACTTGGTCTATTCGCGTCTTTACCTTACGAAAACGTGGCACGAGGCTCAACTAGCAAGTTAGACTTTAAGAGCACTAAATAGAGTACAACGGTCCACATTGATGCTTTGGAATTGCTCAACTCTCTCCATAGAGGACTTTTCACGTTTTTGTAGCAATTTGAGACATAACTTGGTCTATTCGCGTCTTTACCTTACGAAACGTGGCACGAAGGCTCAACTAGCAAGTTAGACTTCTAAGAGCACTAAATAGAGTACAACGGTCCACATTGATGCTTTGGAATTGCTCACTCTCTCCATAGAGGAGCTTTTCACGTTTTTGTAGCAATTTGAGACATAACTTGGTCTATTCGCCTCTTTACCTTACAAACGTGCACGAAGGCTCAACTAGCAAGTTAGACTTCTAAGAACACTAAATAGAGTACAACGGTCCCACATTGATGCTTTGGATTGCTCAACTCTCTCCATAGAGGAGCTTTTCCACGTTTTTGTGCATTTCAGACATAACTTGGTCTATTCGCGTCTTTACCTACGAAACGTGGCACGAAGGCTCAACTAGCAAGTTAGACTTTAAGAGACACTAAATAGAGTACAACGGTCCACATTGATGCTTTGGAATTGCTCAACTCTCTCCATAGAGGAGCTTTTCCGTTTTTGTGCAATTTGAGACATAACTTGGTCTATTCGCGTCTTTACCTTACGAAACGTGCACGAAGGCTCAACTAGCAAGTTAGACTTCTAAGAGCACTAAATAGAGTACAACGGTCCACATTGATGCTTTGGAATTGCTCAACTCTCTCCATAGAGGAGCTTTTCACGTTTTTGTGCAATTTGAGACATAACTTGGTCTATTCGCGTCTTTACCTTACGAAACGTGGCACGAAGGCTCAACTAGCAAGTTAGACTTCTAAGAACACTAAATAGAGTATAACGGTCCACATTGATGCTTTGGAATTGCTCAACTCTCTCCATAGAGGAGCTTTTCACGTTTTTGTGCAATTTGAGACATAACTTGGTCTATTCGCCTCTTTACCTTACGAAACGTGGCACGAAGGCTCAACTAGCAAGTTAGACTTTTAAGAGCACTAAATAGAGTACAACGGTCCACATTGATGCTTTGGAATTGCTCAACTCTCTCCATAGAGGAGCTTTTCACGTTTTTGCGTAATTTGAGACATAACTTGGTCTATTCGCGTCTTTACCTTACGAACGTGGCACGAAGGCTCAACTAGCAAGTTAGACTTCTAAGAGCACTAAATAGAGTACAACGGTCCACATTGATGCTTTGGAATTGCTCAACTCTCTCCATAGAGGAGCTTTTCACGTTTTTGTGCAATTTGAGACATAACTTGGTCTAATTCGCGTCTTTACCTTACGAAACGTGGCACGAAGGCTCAACTAGCAAGTTAGACTTATAAGAGCACTAAATAGAGTACAAACGGTCCACATTGATGCTTTGGAATTGCTCAACTCTCTCCATAGAGGAGCTTTTCACGTTTTTGTGCAATTTGAGACATAACTTGGTCTATTCGCGTCTTACCTTACGAAACGTGGCACGAAGGCTCAACTAGCAAGTTAGACTTCTAAGAGCACTAAATAGAGTACAACGGTCCACATTGATGCCTTTGGAATTGCTCAACTCTCTCCATAGAGGAGCTTTTCACGTTTTTGTGCAATTTTGAGACATAACTTGGTCTATTCGCGTCTTTACCTTACGAAACGTGGCACGAAGGCTCAACTAGCAAGTTAGACTTCTAAGAACACTAAATAGAGTACAACGGTCCACATTGATGCTTTGGAATTGCTCAACTCTCTCCATAGAGGAGCTTTTCACGTTTTTGTGCAATTTGAGACATAACTTGGTCTATTCGCGCGTCTTTACCTTACGAAACGTGGCACGAAGGCTCAACTAGCAAGTTAGACTTTAAGAGCACTAAATAGAGTAGAACGGTCCACATTGATGCTTTGGAATTGCTCAACTCTCTCCATAGAGGAGCTTTTCACGTTTTTGAGCAATTTGAGACATAACTTGGTCTATTCGCCTCTTTACCTTACGAAACGTGGCACGAAGGCTCAACTAGCAAGTTAGACTTTAAGAGCACTAAATAGAGTACAACGGTCCACATTGATGCTTTGGAATTGCTCAACTCTCTCCATAGAGGAGCTTTTCACGTTTTTGGAGCAATTTGAGACATAACTTGGTCTATTCGCCTCTTTACCTTACGAAACGTGGCACGAAGGCTCAACTAGCAAGTTAGACTTCTAAGAAGCACTAAATAGAGTACAACGGTCCACATTGATGCTTTGGAATTGCTCAACTCTCTCCATAGAGGAGCTTTTCACGTTTTTGTGCAATTTGAGACATAACTTGGTCTATTCGCGTCTTTACCTTACGAAACGTGGCACGAAGGCTCAACTAGCAAGTTAGACTTTAAGAGCACTAAATAGAGTACAACGGTCCACATTGATGCTTTGGAATTGCTCAACTCTCTCCATAGAGGAGCTTTTCACGTTTTTGTGCAATTTGAGAACATAACTTGGTCTATTCGCGTCTTTACCTTACGAAACGTGGCACGAAGGCTCAACTAGCAAGTTAGACTTTAAGAAGCACTAAATAGAGTACAACGGTCCACATTGATGCTTTGGAATTGCTCAACTCTCTCCATAGAGGAGCTTTTCACGTTTTTGTGCAATTTGAGACATAACTTGGTCTATTCGCGTCTTACCTTACGAAACGTGGCACGAAGGCTCAACTAGCAAGTTAGACTTCTAAGAGCACTAAATAGAGTACAACGGTCCACATTGATGCTTGGAATTGCTCAACTCTCTCCATAGAGGAGCTTTTCACGTTTTTGTGCAATTTGAGACATAACTTGGTCTATTCGCCTCTTTACCTTACGAAACGTGGCACGAAGGCTCAACTAGCAAGTTAGACTTTAAGAACACTAAATAGAGTACAACAGTCCACATTGATGCTTTGGAATTGCTCAACTCTCTCCATAGAGGAGCTTTTCACGTTTTTGTGCAATTTGAGACATAACTTGGTCTATTCGCGTCTTTACCTTACGAAACGTGGCACGAAGGCTCAACTAGCAAGTTAGACTTCTAAGAGCACTAAATAGAGTAGAACGGTCCACATTGATGCTTTGGAATTGCTCAACTCTCTCCATAGAGGAGCTTTTCACGTTTTTGTGCAATTTGAGACATACTTGGTCTATTCGCGTCTTTACCTTACGAAACGTGGCACGAAGGCTCAACTAGCAAGTTAGACTTCTAAGAAGCACTAAATAGAGTAGAACGGTCCACATTGATGCTTTGGAATTGCTCAACTCTCTCCATAGAGGAGCTTTTCACGTTTTTGTGCAATTTGAGACATAACTTGGTCTATTCGCCGTCTTTACCTTACGAAACGTGGCACGAAGGCTCAACTAGCAAGTTAGACTTTTAAGAGCACTAAATAGAGTACAACGGTCCACATTGATGCTTTGGAATTGCTCAACTCTCTCCATAGAGGAGCTTTTCACGTTTTTTGAGCAATTTGAGACATAACTTGGTCTATTCGCGTCTTTACCTTACGAAACGTGGCACGAAGGCTCAACTAGCAAGTTAGACTTCTAAGAGCACTAAATAGAGTACAACGGTCCACATTGATGCTTTGGAATTGCTCAACTCTCTCCATAGAGGAGCTTTTCACGTTTTTGTGCAATTTGAGACATAACTTGGTCTATTCGCGTCTTTACCTTACGAAACGTGGCACGAAGGCTCAACTAGCAAGTTAGACTTTTAAGAGCACTAAATAGAGTACAACGGTCCACATTGATGCTTTGGAATTGCTCAACTCTCTCCATAGAGGAGCTTTTCACGTTTTTGTGCAATTTGAGACATAACTTGGTCTATTCGCCTCTTTACCTTACGAAACGTGGCACGAAGGCTCAACTAGCAAGTTAGACTTTTAAGAGCACTAAATAGAGTACAACGGTCCACATTGATGCTTTGGAATTGCTCAACTCTCTCCATAGAGGAGCTTTTCACGTTTTTGTGCAATTTGAGACATAACTTGGTCTATTCGCGTCTTTACCTTACGAACGTGGCACGAAGGCTCAACTAGCAAGTTAGACTTCTAAGAGCACTAAATAGAGTACAACGGTCCACATTGATGCTTTGGAATTGCTCAACTCTCTCCATAGAGGAGCTTTTCACGTTTTTGTGCAATTTGAGACATAACTTGGTCTATTCGCCGTCTTTACCTTACGAAACGTGGCACGAAGGCTCAACTAGCAAGTTAGACTTCTAAGAACACTAAATAGAGTAGCAACGGTCCACATTGATGCTTTGGAATTGCTCAACTCTCTCCATAGAGGAGCTTTTCACGTTTTTGTGCAATTTGAGACATAACTTGGTCTATTCGCCGTCTTTACCTTACGAAACGTGGCACGAAGGCTCAACTAGCAAGTTAGACTTTAAGAGCACTAAATAGAGTACAACGGTCCACATTGATGCTTTGGAATTGCTCAACTCTCTCCATAGAGGAGCTTTTCACGTGTTTTGTAGCAATTTGAGACATAACTTGGTCTATTCGCCTCTTTACCTTACGAAACGTGGCACGAAGGCTCAACTAGCAAGTTAGACTTCTAAGAACACTAAATAGAGTAGAACGGTCCACATTGATGCTTTGGAATTGCTCAACTCTCTCCATAGAGGAGCTTTTCACGTTTTTGTGCAATTTGAGACATAACTTGGTCTATTCGCGTCTTTACCTTACGAAACGTGGCACGAAGGCTCAACTAGCAAGTTAGACTTTAAGAGCACTAAATAGAGTACAACGGTCCACATTGATGCTTTGGAATTGCTCAACTCTCTCCATAGAGGAGCTTTTCACGTTTTTGAGCAATTTGAGACATAACTTGGTCTATTCGCCTCTTTACCTTACGAAACGTGGCACGAAGGCTCAACTAGCAAGTTAGACTTTAAGAGCACTAAATAGAGTACAACGGTCCACATTGATGCTTTGGAATTGCTCAACTCTCTCCATAGAGGAGCTTTTCACGTTTTTGAGCAATTTGAGACATAACTTGGTCTATTCGCCTCTTTACCTTACGAAACGTGGCACGAAGGCTCAACTAGCAAGTTAGACTTTTAAGAGCACTAAATAGAGTACAACGGTCCACATTGATGCTTTGGAATTGCTCAACTCTCTCCATAGAGGGAGCTTTTCACGTTTTTGTGCAATTTGAGACATAACTTGGTCTATTCGCGTCTTTACCTTACGAAACGTGGCACGAAGGCTCAACTAGCAAGTTAGACTTCTAAGAACACTAAATAGAGTACAACGGTCCACATTGATGCTTTGGAATTGCTCAACTCTCTCCATAGAGGAGCTTTTCACGTTTTTGTGCAATTGAGACATAACTTGGTCTATTCGCCTATTTACCTTACGAAAAGTGGCACGAAGGCTCAACTAGCAAGTTAGACTTTTAAGAGCACTAAATAGAGTACAACGTCCGATATTGTTGCTTTGGAATTGCTCAACTCTCTCAATAGAGGAGCTTTTCACGTTTTTGTGCAATTTGAGACATAACTTGGTCTATTCGCGTCTTTACCTTACGAAACGTGGCCTAAGGCTCAACTAGCAAGTTAGACTTTAAGAGAGCACTAAATAGAGTAGAACGGTCCACAATTGATGCTTTGGAATTGCTCAACTCTCTCCATAGAGGAGCTTTTCACGTTTTTGTGCAATTTGAGACATAACTTGGTCTATTCGCGTCTTTACCTTACGAAACGTTGCACGAAGGCTCAACTAGCAAGTTAGACTTTTAAGAGCACTAAATAGAGTACAACGGTCCACATTGATGCTTTGGAATTGCTCAACTCTCTCCATAGAGGAGCTTTTCACGTTTTTGTGCAATTTGAGACATAACTTGGTCTATTCGCGTCTTTACCTTACGAAACGTGGCACGAAGGCTCAACTAGCAAGTTAGACTTCTAAGAACACTAAATAGAGTACAACGGTCCACATTGATGCTTTGGAATTGCTCAACTCTCTCCATAGAGGAGCTTTTCACGTTTTTGTGCAATTTGAGACATAACTTGGTCTATTCGCGTCTTTACCTTACGAAACGTGGCACGAAGGCTCAACTAGCAAGTTAGACTTTTAAGAAGCACTAAATAGAGTACAACGGTCCACATTGATGCTTTGGAATTGCTCAACTCTCTCCATAGAGGAGCTTTTCACGTTTTTGTGCAATTTGAGACATAACTTGGTCTATTCGCGTCTTTACCTTACGAAACGTGGCACGAAGGCTCAACTAGCAAGTTAGACTTCTAAGAAGCACTAAATAGAGTACAACGGTCCACATTGATGCTTTGGAATTGCTCAACTCTCTCCATAGAGGAGCTTTTCACGTTTTTGTGCAATTTGAGACATAACTTGGTCTATTCGCCTCTTTACCTTACGAAACGTGGCACGAAGGCTCAACTAGCAAGTTAGACTTCTAAGAAGCACTAAATAGAGTACAACGGTCCACATTGATGCTTTGGAATTGCTCAACTCTCTCCATAGAGGAGCTTTTCACGTTTTTGAGCAATTTGAGACATAACTTGGTCTATTCGCCTCTTTACCTTACGAAACGTGGCACGAAGGCTCAACTAGCAAGTTAGACTTTAAGAGCACTAAATAGAGTACAACGGTCCACATTGATGCTTTGGAATTGCTCAACTCTCTCCATAGAGGAGCTTTTCACGTTTTTGTGCAATTTGAGACATAACTTGGTCTATTCGCGTCTTTACCTTACGAAACGTGGCACGAAGGCTCAACTAGCAAGTTAGACTTCTAAGAGCACTAAATAGAGTACAACGGTCCACATTGATGCTTTGGAATTGCTCAACTCTCTCCATAGAGGAGCTTTTCACGTTTTTGTGCAATTTGAGACATAACTTGGTCTATTCGCCGTCTTTACCTTACGAAACGTGGCACGAAGGCTCAACTAGCAAGTTAGACTTTTAAGAGCACTAAATAGAGTACAACGGTCCACATTGATGCTTTGGAATTGCTCAACTCTCTCCATAGAGGAGCTTTTCACGTTTTTGTGCAATTTCAAGACATAACTTGGTCTATTCGCGTCTTTACCTTACGAAACGTGGCACGAAGGCTCAACTAGCAAGTTAGACTTCTAAGAACACTAAATAGAGTACAACGGTCCACATTGATGCTTTGGAATTGCTCAACTCTCTCCATAGAGGAGCTTTTCACGTTTTTGATGCAATTTGAGACATAACTTGGTCTATTCGCCGTCTTTACCTTACGAAACGTGGCACGAAGGCTCAACTAGCAAGTTAGACTTTTAAGAGCACTAAATAGAGTAGCAACGGTCCACATTGATGCTTTGGAATTGCTCAACTCTCTCCATAGAGGAGCTTTTCACGTTTTTGTGCAATTGAGACATAACTTGGTCTATTCGCCGTCTTTACCTTACGAAACGTGGCACGAAGGCTCAACTAGCAAGTTAGACTTTAAGAAGCACTAAATAGAGTACAACGGTCCACATTGATGCTTTGGAATTGCTCAACTCTCTCCATAGAGGAGCTTTTCACGTTTTTGTAGCAATTTGAGACATAACTTGGTCTATTCGCGTCTTTACCTTACGAAACGTGGCACGAAGGCTCAACTAGCAAGTTAGACTTTTAAGAGCACTAAATAGAGTACAACGGTCCACATTGATGCTTTGGAATTGCTCAACTCTCTCCATAGAGGAGCTTTTCACGTTTTTGTAGCAATTTGAGACATAACTTGGTCTATTCGCGTCTTTACCTTACGAAACGTGGCACGAAGGCTCAACTAGCAAGTTAGACTTTTAAGAGCACTAAATAGAGTACAACGGTCCACATTGATGCTTTGGAATTGCTCAACTCTCTCCATAGAGGAGCTTTTCACGTTTTTGTGCAATTTGAGACATAACTTGGTCTATTCGCGTCTTTACCTTACGAAACGTGGCACGAAGGCTCAACTAGCAAGTTAGACTTCTAAGAACACTAAATAGAGTACAACGGTCCACATTGATGCTTTGGAATTGCTCAACTCTCTCCATAGAGGAGCTTTTCACGTTTTTGTAGCAATTTGAGACATAACTTGGTCTATTCGCCGTCTTTACCTTACGAAACGTGGCACGAAGGCTCAACTAGCAAGTTAGACTTCTAAGAACACTAAATAGAGTAGAACGGTCCACATTGATGCTTTGGAATTGCTCAACTCTCTCCATAGAGGAGCTTTTCACGTTTTTGTGCAATTTGAGACATAACTTGGTCTATTCGCGTCTTTACCTTACGAAACGTGGCACGAAGGCTCAACTAGCAAGTTAGACTTTTAAGAGCACTAAATAGAGTACAACGGTCCACATTGATGCTTTGGAATTGCTCAACTCTCTCCATAGAGGAGCTTTTCACGTTTTTGAGCAATTTGAGACATAACTTGGTCTATTCGCCTCTTTACCTTACGAAACGTGGCACGAAGGCTCAACTAGCAAGTTAGACTTTTAAGAGCACTAAATAGAGTACAACGGTCCACATTGATGCTTTGGAATTGCTCAACTCTCTCCATAGAGGAGCTTTTCACGTTTTTGTGCAATTTGAGACATAACTTGGTCTATTCGCGTCTTTACCTTACGAAACGTGGCACGAAGGCTCAACTAGCAAGTTAGACTTTTAAGAAGCACTAAATAGAGTACAACGGTCCACATTGATGCTTTGGAATTGCTCAACTCTCTCCATAGAGGAGCTTTTCACGTTTTTGTGCAATTTGAGACATAACTTGGTCTATTCGCCTCTTTACCTTACGAAACGTGGCACGAAGGCTCAACTAGCAAGTTAGACTTCTAAGAACACTAAATAGAGTACAACGGTCCACATTGATGCTTTGGAATTGCTCAACTCTCTCCATAGAGGAGCTTTTCAACGTTTTTGTAGCAATTTGAGACATAACTTGGTCTATTCGCCGTCTTTACCTTACGAAACGTGGCACGAAGGCTCAACTAGCAAGTTAGACTTTTAAGAGCACTAAATAGAGTACAACGGTCCACATCGATGCTTTGGAATTGCTCAACCCTCTCCATAGAGGAGCTTTTCACGTTTTTGTGCAATTTGAGACATAACTTGGTCTATTCGCGTCTTTACCTTACGAAACGTGGCACGAAGGCTCAACTAGCAAGTTAGACTTTTAAGAGCACTAAATAGAGTACAACGGTCCACATTGATGCTTTGGAATTGCTCAACTCTCTCCATAGAGGAGCTTTTCACGTTTTTGTGCAATTTCAAGACATAACTTGGTCTATTCGCGTCTTTACCTTACGAAACGTGGCACGAAGGCTCAACTAGCAAGTTAGACTTCTAAGAACACTAAATAGAGTACAACGGTCCACATTGATGCTTTGGAATTGCTCAACTCTCTCCATAGAGGAGCTTTTCACGTTTTTTGAGCAATTTGAGACATAACTTGGTCTATTCGCGTCTTTACCTTACGAAACGTGGCACGAAGGCTCAACTAGCAAGTTAGACTTTTAAGAGCACTAAATAGAGTACAACGGTCCACATTGATGCTTTGGAATTGCTCAACTCTCTTCATAGAGGAGCTTTTCACGTTTTTGTGCAATTTGAGACATAACTTGGTCTATTCGCGTCTTTACCTTACGAAACGTGGCACGAAGGCTCAACTAGCAAGTTAGACTTTCTAAGAGCACTAAATAGAGTACAACGGTCCACATTGATGCTTTGGAATTGCTCAACTCTCTCCATAGAGGAGCTTTTCACGTTTTTGTGCAATTTGAGACATAACTTGGTCTATTCGCGTCTTTACCTTACGAAGCGTGGCACGAAGGCTCAACTAGCAAGTTAGACTTCTAAGAGCACTAAATAGAGTACAACGGTCCACATTGATGCTTTGGAATTGCTCAACTCTCTCCATAGAGGAGCTTTTCACGTTTTTGAGCAATTTGAGACATAACTTGGTCTATTCGCCTCTTTACCTTACGAAACGTGGCACGAAGGCTCAACTAGCAAGTTAGACTTTAAGAAGCACTAAATAGAGTAGAACGGTCCACATTGATGCTTTGGAATTGCTCAACTCTCTCCATAGAGGAGCTTTTCACGTTTTTGTGCAATTTGAGACATAACTTGGTCTATTCGCGTCTTTACCTTACGAAACGTGGCACGAAGGCTCAACTAGCAAGTTAGACTTTAAGAGCACTAAATAGAGTACAACGGTCCACATTGATGCTTTGGAATTGCTCAACTCTCTCCATAGAGGAGCTTTTCACGTTTTTGAGCAATTTGAGACATAACTTGGTCTATTCGCCTCTTTACCTTACGAACGTGGCACGAAGGCTCAACTAGCAAGTTAGACTTTTAAGAGCACTAAATAGAGTACAACGGTCCACATTGATGCTTTGGAATTGCTCAACTCTCTCCATAGAGGAGCTTTTCACGTTTTTGAGCAATTTGAGACATAACTTGGTCTATTCGCCGTCTTTACCTTACGAAACGTGGCACGAAGGCTCAACTAGCAAGTTAGACTTTAAGAGCACTAAATAGAGTACAACGGTCCACATTGATGCTTTGGAATTGCTCAACTCTCTCCATAGAGGAGCTTTTCACGTTTTTGTGCAATTTGAGACATAACTTGGTCTATTCGCGTCTTTACCTTACGAAACGTGGCACGAAGGCTCAACTAGCAAGTTAGACTTTAAGAGCACTAAATAGAGTACAACGGTCCACATTGATGCTTTGGAATTGCTCAACTCTCTCCATAGAGGAGCTTTTCACGTTTTTGTAGCAATTTGAGACATAACTTGGTCTATTCGCCTCTTTACCTTACGAAACGTGGCACGAAGGCTCAACTAGCAAGTTAGACTTTTAAGAGCACTAAATAGAGTACAACGGTCCACATTGATGCTTTGGAATTGCTCAACTCTCTCCATAGAGGAGCTTTTCACGTTTTTGTGCAATTTGAGACATAACTTGGTCTATTCGCGTCTTTACCTTACGAAACGTGGCACGAAGGCTCAACTAGCAAGTTAGACTTTTAAGAGCACTAAATAGAGTACAACGGTCCACATTGATGCTTTGGAATTGCTCAACTCTCTCCATAGAGGAGCTTTTCACGTTTTTGTGCAATTTGAGACATAACTTGGTCTATTCGCGTCTTTACCTTACGAAACGTGGCACGAAGGCTCAACTAGCAAGTTAGACTTCTAAGAACACTAAATAGAGTACAACGGTCCACATTGATGCTTTGGAATTGCTCAACTCTCTCCATAGAGGAGCTTTTCACGTTTTTGTGCAATTTGAGACATAACTTGGTCTATTCGCCGTCTTTACCTTACGAAACGTGGCACGAAGGCTCAACTAGCAAGTTAGACTTCTAAGAAGCACTAAATAGAGTACAACGGTCCACATTGATGCTTTGGAATTGCTCAACTCTCTCCATAGAGGAGCTTTTCATCGTTTTTGATGCAATTTGAGACATAACTTGGTCTATTCGCATCTTTACCTTACGAAACGTGGCACGAAGGCTCAACTAGCAAGTTAGACTTTTAAGAGCACTAAATAGAGTACAACGGTCCACATTGATGCTTTGGAATTGCTCAACTCTCTCCATAGAGGGAGCTTTTCACGTTTTTGTGCAATTTAGACATAACTTGGTCTATTCGCGTCTTTACCTTACGAAACGTGGCACGAAGGCTCAACTAGCAAGTTAGACTTTTAAGAGCACTAAATAGAGTACAACGGTCCACATTGATGCATTGGAATTGCTCAACTCTCTCCATAGAGGAGCTTTTCACGTTTTTGTGCAATTTGAGACATAACTTGGTCTATTCGCGTCTTTACCATTACGAAACGTGGCACGAAGGCTCAACTAGCAAGTTAGACTTTTAAGAAGCACTAAATAGAGTACAACGGTCCACATTGATGCTTTGGAATTGCTCAACTCTCTCCATAGAGGAGCTTTTCACGTTTTTGTGCAATTTGAGACATAACTTGGTCTATTCGCGTCTTTACCTTACGAAACGTGGCACGAAGGCTCAACTAGCAAGTTAGACTTTTAAGAGCACTAAATAGAGTACAACGGTCCACATTGATGCTTTGGAATTGCTCAACTCTCTCCATAGAGGAGCTGTTCACGTTTTTGTGCAATTTGAGTCATAACTTGGTCTATTCGCGTCTTTACATTACGAAACGTGGCACGAAGGCTCAACTAGCAAGTTAGACTTCTAAGAACACTAAATAGAGTAGAACGGTCCACATTGATGCTTTGGAATTGCTCAACTCTCTCCATAGAGGAGCTTTTCACGTTTTTGAGCAATTTGAGACATAACTTGGTCTATTCGCCGTCTTTACCTTACGAAACGTGGCACGAAGGCTCAACTAGCAAGTTAGACTTCTAAGAACACTAAATAGAGTAGAACGGTCCACATTGATGCTTTGGAATTGCTCAACTCTCTCCATAGAGGAGCTTTTCACGTTTTTGAGCAATTTGAGACATAACTTGGTCTATTCGCCTCTTTACCTTACGAAACGTGCCACGAAGGCTCAACTAGCAAGTTAGACTTTTAAGAGCACTAAATAGAGTACAACTGGTCCACATTGATGCTTTGGAATTGCTCAACTCTCTGCCATAGAGGAGCTTTTCACGTTTTTGTGCAATTTGAGAACATAACTTGGTCTATTCGCGTCTTTACCTTACGAAACGTGGCACGAAGGCTCAACTAGCAAGTTAGACTTTTAAGAGCACTAAATAGAGTACAACGGTCCACATTGATGCTTTGGAATTGCTCAACTCTCTCCATAGAGGAGCTTTTCACGTTTTTGTGCAATTTCAAGACATAACTTGGTCTATTCGCATCTTTACCTTACGAAACGTGGCACGAAGGCTCAACTAGCAAGTTAGACTTCTAAGAACACTAAATAGAGTACAACGGTCCACATTGATGCTTTGGAATTGCTCAACTCTCTCCATAGGAGGAGCTTTTCACGTTTTTGAGCAATTTGAGACATAACTTGGTCTATTCGCCTCTTTACCTTACGAAACGTGGCACGAAGGCTCAACTAGCAAGTTAGACTTTAAGAGCACTAAATAGAGTAGCAACGGTCCACATTGATGCTTTGGAATTGCTCAACTCTCTGCCATAGAGGAGCTTTTCACGTTTTTGTGCAATTTGAGACATAACTTGGTCTATTCGCGTCTTTACCTTACGAAACGTGGCACGAAGGCTCAACTAGCAAGTTAGACTTTAAGAGCACTAAATAGAGTACAACGGTCCACATTGATGCATTTGGAATTGCTCAACTCTCTCCATAGAGGAGCTTTTCACGTTTTTGTGCAATTTGAGACATAACTTGGTCTATTCGCGTCTTTACCTTACGAAACGTGGCACGAAGGCTCAACTAGCAAGTTAGACTTCTAAGAACACTAAATAGAGTACAACGGTCCACATTGATGCTTTGGAATTGCTCAACTCTCTCCATAGAGGAGCTTTTCACGTTTTTGTAGCAATTTGAGACATAACTTGGTCTATTCGCGTCTTTACCTTACGAAACGTGGCACGAAGGCTCAACTAGCAAGTTAGACTTTTAAGAGCACTAAATAGAGTACAACGGTCCACATTGATGCTTTGGAATTGCTCAACTCTCTCCATAGAGGAGCTTTTCACGTTTTTGTGCAATTTCGAGACATAACTTGGTCTATTCGCGTCTTTACCTTACGAAACGTGGCACGAAGGCTCAACTAGCAAGTTAGACTTCTAAGAACACTAAATAGAGTACAACGGTCCACATTGATGCTTTGGAATTGCTCAACTCTCTCCATAGAGGAGCTTTTCACGTTTTTGTGCAATTTGAGACATAACTTGGTCTATTCGCCTCTTTACCTTACGAAACGTGGCACGAAGGCTCAACTAGCAAGTTAGACTTTTAAGAGCACTAAATAGAGTACAACGGTCCACATTGATGCTTTGGAATTGCTCAACTCTCTCCATAGAGGAGCTTTTCACGTTTTTGTGCAATTTGAGACATAACTTGGTCTATTCGCGTCTTTACCTTACGAAACGTGGCACGAAGGCTCAACTAGCAAGTTAGACTTCTAAGAACACTAAATAGAGTACAACGGTCCACATTGATGCTTTGGAATTGCTCAACTCTCTCCATAGAGGAGCTTTTCCGTTTTTTGAGCAATTTGAGACATAACTTGGTCTATTCGCATCTTTACCTTACGAAACGTGGCACGAAGGCTCAACTAGCAAGTTAGACTTTAAGAGCACTAAATAGAGTACAACGGTCCACATTGATGCTTTGGAATTGCTCAACTCTCTCCATAGAGGAGCTTTTCACGTTTTTGTGCAATTTGAGACATAACTTGGTCTATTCGCGTCTTTACCTTACGAAACGTGGCACGAAGGCTCAACTAGCAAGTTAGACTTTTAAGAGCACTAAATAGAGTACAACGGTCCACATTGATGCTTTGGAATTGCTCAACTCTCTCCATAGAGGAGCTTTTCACGTTTTTGTGCAATTTGAGACATAACTTGGTCTATTCGCGTCTTTACCTTACGAAACGTGGCACGAAGGCTCAACTAGCAAGTTAGACTTTAAGAGCACTAAATAGAGTACAACGGTCCACATTGATGCTTTGGAATTGCTCAACTCTCTCCATAGAGGAGCTTTTCACGTTTTTGTGCAATTTGAGACATAACTTGGTCTATTCGCGTCTTTACCTTACGAAACGTGGCACGAAGGCTCAACTAGCAAGTTAGACTTCTAAGAGCACTAAATAGAGTACAACGGTCCACATTGATGCTTTGGAATTGCTCAACTCTCTCCATAGAGGAGCTTTTCACGTTTTTGTGCAATTTGAGACATAACTTGGTCTATTCGCCGTCTTTACCTTACGAAACGTGGCACGAAGGCTCAACTAGCAAGTTAGACTTCTAAGAACACTAAATAGAGTACAACGGTCCACATTGATGCTTTGGAATTGCTCAACTCTCTCCATAGAGGAGCTTTTCACGTTTTTGAGCAATTTGAGACATAACTTGGTCTATTCGCCTCTTTACCTTACGAAACGTGGCACGAAGGCTCAACTAGCAAGTTAGACTTTTAAGAGCACTAAATAGAGTACAACGGTCCACATTGATGCTTTGGAATTGCTCAACTCTCTCCATAGAGGAGCTTTTCACGTTTTTGTGCAATTTGAGACATAACTTGGTCTATTCGCCTCTTTACCTTACGAAACGTGGCACGAAGGCTCAACTAGCAAGTTAGACTTTAAGAGCACTAAATAGAGTACAACGGTCCACATTGATGCTTTGGAATTGCTCAACTCTCTCCATAGAGGAGCTTTTCACGTTTTTGTGCAATTTGAGACATAACTTGGTCTATTCGCGTCTTTACCTTACGAAACGTGGCACGAAGGCTCAACTAGCAAGTTAGACTTTTAAGAGCACTAAATAGAGTACAACGGTCCACATTGATGCTTTGGAATTGCTCAACTCTCTCCATAGAGGAGCTTTTCACGTTTTTGTGCAATTTGAGACATAACTTGGTCTATTCGCGTCTTTACCTTACGAAACGTGGCACGAAGGCTCAACTAGCAAGTTAGACTTCTAAGAAGCACTAAATAGAGTACAACGGTCCACATTGATGCTTTGGAATTGCTCAACTCTCTCCATAGAGGAGCTTTTCACGTTTTTGAGCAATTTGAGACATAACTTGGTCTATTCGCCTCTTTACCTTACGAAACGTGGCACGAAGGCTCAACTAGCAAGTTAGACTTTTAAGAGCACTAAATAGAGTACAACGGTCCACATTGATGCTTTGGAATTGCTCAACTCTCTCCATAGAGGAGCTTTTCACGTTTTTGTGCAATTTGAGACATAACTTGGTCTATTCGCGTCTTTACCTTACGAAACGTGGCACGAAGGCTCAACTAGCAAGTTAGACTTTAAGAGCACTAAATAGAGTACAACGGTCCACATTGATGCTTTGGAATTGCTCAACTCTCTCCATAGAGGAGCTTTTCACGTTTTTGTGCAATTTGAGACATAACTTGGTCTATTCGCGTCTTTACCTTACGAAACGTGGCACGAAGGCTCAACTAGCAAGTTAGACTTCTAAGAACACTAAATAGAGTACAACGGTCCACATTGATGCTTTGGAATTGCTCAACTCTCTCCATAGAGGAGCTTTTCACGTTTTTGAGCAATTTGAGACATAACTTGGTCTATTCGCCTCTTTACCTTACGAAACGTGGCACGAAGGCTCAACTAGCAAGTTAGACTTTTAAGAGCACTAAATAGAGTACAACGGTCCACATTGATGCTTTGGAATTGCTCAACTCTCTCCATAGAGGAGCTTTTCACGTTTTTGTGCAATTTGAGACATAACTTGGTCTATTCGCGTCTTTACCTTACGAAACGTGGCACGAATCGCTCAACTAGCAAGTTAGACTTCTAAGAACACTAAATAGAGTACAACGGTCCACATTGATGCTTTGGAATTGCTCAACTCTCTCCATAGAGGAGCTTTTCACGTTTTTGAGCAATTTGAGACATAACTTGGTCTATTCGCCTCTTTACCTTACGAAACGTGGCACGAAGGCTCAACTAGCAAGTTAGACTTTTAAGAGCACTAAATAGAGTAGCAACGGTCCACATTGATGCTTTGGAATTGCTCAACTCTCTCCATAGAGGAGCTTTTCACGTTTTTGTGCAAATTCAGACATAACTTGGTCTATTCGCGTCTTTACCTTACGAAACGTCGTACGAAGGCTCAACTAGCAAGTTAGACTTCTAAGAACACTAAATAGAGTACAACGGTCCACATTGATGCTTTGGAATTGCTCAACTCTCTCCATAGAGGGAGCTTTTCCTTGTTTTTGAGCAATTTGAGACATAACTTGGTCTATTCGCATCTTTACCTTACGAAACGTGGCAGCGAAGGCTCAACTAGCAAGTTAGACTTTTAAGAGCACTAAATAGAGTACAACGGTCCACATTGATGCTTTCAAAATTGCTCAACTCTCTCCATAGAGGGGCTTTTCACGTTGTTGTGCAATTTCAAACATAACTTGGTCTATTCCCGTCTTTACCTTACGAAACGTGGCACGAAGGCTTCAACTAGCAAGTTAGACTTTAAGAGCACTAAATAGAGTACAACGGTCCACATTGATGCTTTGGAATTGCTCAACTCTCTCCATAGAGGAGCTTTTCACGTTTTTGTGCAATTTGAGACATAACTTGGTCTATTCGCGTCTTTACCTTACGAAACGTGGCACAGAGGCTCAACTAGCAAGTTAGACTTTTAAGAGCACTAAATAGAGTACAACGGTCCACATTGATGCTTTGGAATTGCTCAACTCTCTCCATAGAGGAGCTTTTCACGTTTTTGTGCAATTTGAGACATAACTTGGTCTATTCGCGTCTTTACCTTACGAAACGTGGCACGAAGGCTCAACTAGCAAGTTAGACTTCTAAGAACACTAAATAGAGTACAACGGTCCACATTGATGCTTTGGAATTGCTCAACTCTCTCCATAGAGGAGCTTTTCACGTTTTTGAGCAATTTGAGACATAACTTGGTCTATTCGCCTCTTTACCTTACGAAACGTGGCACGAAGGCTCAACTAGCAAGTTAGACTTCTAAGAACACTAAATAGAGTAGAACGGTCCACATTGATGCCTTTGGAATTGCTCAACTCTCTCCATAGAGGAGCTTTTCACGTTTTTGTGCAATTTGAGACATAACTTGGTCTATTCGCGTCTTTACCTTACGAAACGTGGCACGAAGGCTCAACTAGCAAGTTAGACTTTTAAGAGCACTAAATAGAGTACAACGGTCCACATTGATGCTTTGGAATTGCTCAACTCTCTCCATAGAGGAGCTTTTCACGTTTTTGTAGCAATTTGAGACATAACTTGGTCTATTCGCCTCTTTACCTTACGAAACGTGCACGAAGGCTCAACTAGCAAGTTAGACTTTTAAGAGCACTAAATAGAGTACAACGGTCCACATTGATGCTTTGGAATTGCTCAACTCTCTCCATAGAGGAGCTTTTCACGTTTTTGTGCAATTTCAAGACATAACTTGGTCTATTCGCGTCTTTACCTTACGAAACGTGGCACGAAGGCTCAACTAGCAAGTTAGACTTTTAAGAGCACTAAATAGAGTACAACGGTCCACATTGATGCGTTGGAATTGCTCAACTCTCTCCATAGAGGAGCTTTTCACGTTTTTGTGCAATTTGAGACATAACTTGGTCTATTCGCCTCTTTACCTTACGAAACGTGGCACGAAGGCTCAACTAGCAATTAGTCTTCTAAGAACACTAAATAGAGTACAACGGTCCACATTGATGCTTTGGAATTGCTCAACTCTCTCCATAGAGGAGCTTTTCACGTTTTTGAGCAATTTGAGACATAACTTGGTCTATTCGCCTCTTTACCTTACGAAACGTGGCACGAAGGCTCAACTAGCAAGTTAGACTTTAAGAGCACTAAATAGAGTACAACGGTCCACATTGATGCTTTGGAATTGCTCAACTCTCTCCATAGAGGAGCTTTTCACGTTTTTGTGCAATTTGAGACATAACTTGGTCTATTCGCGTCTTTACCTTACGAAACGTGGCACGAAGGCTCAACTAGCAAGTTAGACTTTAAGAGCACTAAATAGAGTACAACGGTCCACATTGATGCATTTGGAATTGCTCAACTCTCTCCATAGAGGAGCTTTTCACGTTTTTGTGCAATTTGAGAACATAACTTGGTCTATTCGCGTCTTTACCTTACGAAACGTGGCACGAAGGCTCAACTAGCAAGTTAGACTTCTAAGAACACTAAATAGAGTACAACGGTCCACATTGATGCTTTGGAATTGCTCAACTCTCTCCATAGAGGAGCTTTTCACGTTTTTGTAGCAATTTGAGACATAACTTGGTCTATTCGCATCTTTACCTTACGAAACGTGGCACGAAGGCTCAACTAGCAAGTTAGACTTTAAGAGCACTAAATAGAGTACAACGGTCCACATTGATGCTTTGGAATTGCTCAACTCTCTCCATAGAGGAGCTTTTCACGTTTTTGTGCAATTTGAGACATAACTTGGTCTATTCGCGTCTTTACCTTACGAAACGTGGCACGAAGGCTCAACTAGCAAGTTAGACTTTTAAGAGCACTAAATAGAGTACAACGGTCCACATTGATGCTTTGGAATTGCTCAACTCTCTCCATAGAGGAGCTTTTCACGTTTTTGTGCAATTTGAGACATAACTTGGTCTATTCGCGTCTTTACCTTACGAAACGTGGCACGAAGGCTCAACTAGCAAGTTAGACTTTTAAGAGCACTAAATAGAGTACAACGGTCCACATTGATGCTTTGGAATTGCTCAACTCTCTCCATAGAGGAGCTTTTCACGTTTTTGTGCAATTTGAGACATAACTTGGTCTATTCGCGTCTTTACCTTACGAAACGTGGCACGAAGGCTCAACTAGCAAGTTAGACTTTAAGAGCACTAAATAGAGTACAACGGTCCACATTGATGCTTTGGAATTGCTCAACTCTCTCCATAGAGGAGCTTTTCACGTTTTTGTAGCAATTTGAGACATAACTTGGTCTATTCGCCTCTTTACCTTACGAAACGTGGCACGAAGGCTCAACTAGCAAGTTAGACTTCTAAGAACACTAAATAGAGTACAACGGTCCACATTGATGCTTTGGAATTGCTCAACTCTCTCCATAGAGGAGCTTTTCACGTTTTTGTGCAATTTGAGACATAACTTGGTCTATTCGCGTCTTTACCTTACGAAACGTGGCACGAAGGCTCAACTAGCAAGTTAGACTTCTAAGAAGCACTAAATAGAGTACAACGGTCCACATTGATGCTTTGGAATTGCTCAACTCTCTCCATAGAGGAGCTTTTCACGTTTTTGAGCAATTTGAGACATAACTTGGTCTATTCGCCTCTTTACCTTACGAAACGTGGCACGAAGGCTCAACTAGCAAGTTAGACTTTAAGAGCACTAAATAGAGTACAACGGTCCACATTGATGCTTTGGAATTGCTCAACTCTCTCCATAGAGGAGCTTTTCACGTTTTTGTGCAATTTGAGACATAACTTGGTCTATTCGCCGTCTTTACCTTACGAAACGTGGCACGAAGGCTCAACTAGCAAGTTAGACTTTTAAGAGCACTAAATA
The DNA here is from genome assembly GCF_013401445.1 of Tripterygium wilfordii. Taxonomy (NCBI): domain Eukaryota; kingdom Viridiplantae; phylum Streptophyta; class Magnoliopsida; order Celastrales; family Celastraceae; genus Tripterygium; species Tripterygium wilfordii. Next base: position 76,102 of record NW_024056177.1, on the reverse strand, counting down.
GAGTACAACGGTCCACATTGATGCGTTGGAATTGCTCAACTCTCTCCATAGAGGAGCTTTTCACGTTTTTGTGCAATTTCAGAACATAACTTGGTCTATTCGCGTCTTTACCTTACGAAACGTGGCACGAAGGCTCAACTAGCAAGTTAGACTTCTAAGAACACTAAATAGAGTACAACGGTCCACATTGATGCTTTGGAATTGCTCAACTCTCTCCATAGAGGAGCTTTTCACGTTTTTGAGCAATTTGAGACATAACTTGGTCTATTCGCCTCTTTACCTTACGAAACGTGGCACGAAGGCTCAACTAGCAAGTTAGACTTTTAAGAGCACTAAATAGAGTAGCAACGGTCCACATTGATGCTTTGGAATTGCTCAACTCTCTCCATAGAGGAGCTTTTCACGTTTTTGTGCAATTTGAGACATAACTTGGTCTATTCGCGTCTTTACCTTACGAAACGTGGCACGAAGGCTCAACTAGCAAGTTAGACTTTAAGAGCACTAAATAGAGTACAACGGTCCACATTGATGCATTTGGAATTGCTCAACTCTCTCCATAGAGGAGCTTTTCACGTTTTTGTGCAATTTGAGACATAACTTGGTCTATTCGCGTCTTTACCTTACGAAACGTGGCACTAAGGCTCAACTAGCAAGTTAGACTTCTAAGAACACTAAATAGAGTACAACGGTCCACATTGATGCTTTGGAATTGCTCAACTCTCTCCATAGAGGAGCTTTTCACGTTTTTGAGCAATTTGAGACATAACTTGGTCTATTCGCCTCTTTACCTTACGAAACGTGGCACGAAGGCTCAACTAGCAAGTTAGACTTTTAAGAGCACTAAATAGAGTACAACAGGTCCACATTGATGCCTTTGGAATTGCTCAACTCTCTCCATAGAGGAGCTTTTCACGTTTTTGAGCAATTTGAGACATAACTTGGTCTATTCGCCTCTTTACCTTACGAAACGTGGCACGAAGGCTCAACTAGCAAGTTAGACTTTTAAGAGCACTAAATAGAGTACAAAGGTCCACATTGATGCTTTGGAATTGCTCAACTCTCTCCATAGAGGAGCTTTTCACTTTTTTGTGCAATTTGAGACATAACTTGGTCTATTCGCGTCTTTACCTTACGAAAGCGTGGCACGAAGGCTCAACTAGCAAGTTAGACTTCTAAGAACACTAAATAGAGTACAACGGTCCACATTGATGCTTTGGAATTGCTCAAGCTCTCTCCATAGAGGAGCTTTTCACGTTTTTGGGCAATTTGAGACATAACATTGGTCTATTCGCCTCTTTACCTTACGAAACGTGGCACGAAGGCTCAACTAGCAAGTTAGACTTCTAAGAACACTAAATAGAGTAGAACGGTCCACATTGATGCCTTTGGAATTGCTCAACTCTCTCCATAGGAGGAGCTTTTCACGTTTTTGAGCAATTTGAGACATAACTTGGTCTATTCGCCTCTTTACCTTACGAAACGTGGCACGAAGGCTCAACTAGCAAGTTAGACTTCTAAGAACACTAAATAGAGTACAACGGTCCACATTGATGCTTTGGAATTGCTCAACTCTCTCCATAGAGGAGCTTTTCACGTTTTTGAGCAATTTGAGACATAACTTGGTCTATTCGCCTCTTTACCTTACGAAACGTGGCACGAAGGCTCAACTAGCAAGTTAGACTTTTGAGAGCACTAAATAGAGTACAACGGTCCACATTGATGCTTTGGAATTGCTCAACTCTCTCCATAGAGGTGCTTTTCTCGTTTTTGTGCAATTTCAAACATAACTTGGTCTATTCACATCTTTACCTTACGAAACGTGGCACGAAGGCTCAACTAGCAAGTGAGACTTTTAAGAGCACTAAATAGAGTACAACGGTCCACATTGATGCTTTGGAATTGCTCAACTCTCTCCATAGAGGAGCTTTTCACGTTTTTGTGCAATTTGAGACATAACTTGGTCTATTCGCGTCTTTACCTTACGAAACGTGGCACGAAGGCTCAACTAGCAAGTTAGACTTCTAAGAACACTAAATAGAGTACAACGGTCCACATTGATGCTTTGGAATTGCTCAACTCTCTCCATAGAGGAGCTTTTCACGTTTTTGAGCAATTTGAGACATAACTTGGTCTATTCGCGTCTTTACCTTACGAAACGTGGCACGAAGGCTCAACTAGCAAGTTAGACTTTTAAGAGCACTAAATAGAGTACAACGGTCCACATTGATGCTTTGGAATTGCTCAACTCTCTCCATAGAGGAGCTTTTCACGTTTTTGTGCAATTTGAGACATAACTTGGTCTATTCGCGTCTTTACCTTACGAAACGTGGCACAGAGGCTCAACTAGCAAGTTAGACTTTTAAGAGCACTAAATAGAGTACAACGGTCCACATTGATGCTTTGGAATTGCTCAACTCTCTCCATAGAGGAGCTTTTCACGTTTTTGAGCAATTTGAGACATAACTTGGTCTATTCGCGTCTTTACCTTACGAAACGTGCCACGAAGGCTGAACTAGCAAGTTAGACTTTTAAGAGCACTAAATAGAGTACAACGGTCCACATTGATCCTTTGGAATTGCTCAACTCTCTCATAGAAGGAGCTTTTCACGTTTTTGTGCAATTTCAAACATAACTTGGTCTATTCGCGTCTTTACCTTACGAAACGTGGCACGAAGGCTCAACTAGCAAGTGAGACTTTTAAGAGCACTAAATAGAGTACAACGGCCCACATTGATGCGTTGGAATTGCTCAACTCTCTCCATAGAGGAGCTTTTCACGTTTTTGTGCAATTTCAAACATAACTTGGTCTATTCGCGTCTTTACCTTACGAAACGTGGCACGAAGGCTCAACTAGCAAGTTAGACTTCTAAGAACACTAAATAGAGTACAACGGTCCACATTGATGCTTTGGAATTGCTCAACTCTCTCCATAGAGGAGCTTTTCACGTTTTTGAGCAATTTGAGACATAACTTGGTCTATTCGCGTCTTTACCTTACTGAAACGTGGCACGAAGGCTCAACTAGCAAGTTAGACGTTTAAGAGCACTAAATAGAGTACAACGGTCCACATTGATGCTTTGGAATTGCTCAACTCTCTCCATAGAGGAGCTTTTCACGTTTTTGTGCAATTTGAGACATAACTTGGTCTATTCGCGTCTTTACCTTACGAAACGTGGCACAGAGGCTCAACTAGCAAGTTAGACTTTTAAGAGCACTAAATAGAGTACAACGGTCCACATTGATCATTTGGAATTGCTCAACTCTCTCCATAGAGGAGCTGTTCACGTTTTTGTGCAATTTCAAACATAACTTGGTCTATTCGCGTCTTTACCTTACGAAACGTGGCACGAAGGCTCAACTAGCAAGTTAGACTTCTAAGAACACTAAATAGAGTACAACGGTCCACATTGATGCTTTGGAATTGCTCAAGACTCTCTCCATAGAGGAGCTTTTCCTGTTTTTGAGCAATTTGAGACATAACTTGGTCTATTCGCATCTTTACCTTACGAAACGTGGCAGCGAAGGCTCAACTAGCAAGTTAGACTTTTAAGAGCACTAAATAGAGTACAACGGTCCACATTGATGCTTTGGAATTGCTCAACTCTCTCCATAGAGGAGCTTTTCACGTTTTTGTGCAATTTCAAACATAACTTGGTCTATTCGCGTCTTTACCTTACGAAACGTGGCACGAAGGCTCAACTAGCAAGTTAGACTTTTAAGAGCACTAAATAGAGTACAACGGTCCACATTGATGCTTTGGAATTGCTCAACTCTCTCCATAGAGGAGCTTTTCACGTTTTTGTGCAATTTGAGACATAACTTGGTCTATTCGCGTCTTTACCTTACGAAACGTGGCACAGAGGCTCAACAAGCAAGTTAGAGTTTTCCGAGCACTAAATAGAGAACAAAGGTCCACATTGATGCTTTGGAATTGCTCAACTCGCTCCATAGAGGAGCTTTTCACGTTTTTGTGCAATTTGAGACATAACTTGGTCTATTCGCGTCTTTACCTTACGAAACGTGGCACGAAGGCTCAACTAGAAAGTTAGATTTGTAAGAGCACTAAATAGAGTACAACGGCCGATATTGGTGCTTTGGAATTGCTCAACTCCCTCCATAGAGGAGCTTTTCACTTTTTTGTGCAATTTGAGACATAACTTGGTCTATTCGCGTCTTTACCTTACGAAGCGTGGCACGAAGGCTCACCTAGCAAGTTAGACTTCTAAGAACACTAAATAGAGTACAAAGGTCCACATTGATGCTTTGGAATTGCTCAACTCTTTCCATAGAGGAGCTTTTCACGTTTTTGAGCAATTTGAGACATAACTTGGTCTATTCGCCTCTTTACCTTACGAAACGTGGCACGAATGCTCAACTAGCAAGTTAGACTTTTAAGAGCACTAAATAGAGTACAACGGTCCACATTGATGATTTGTAATTGCTCAACTCTCTCCATAGAGGAGCTTTTCACGTTTTTGAGCAATTTGAGACATAACTTGGTCTATTCGCCTCTTTACCTTACGAAATGTGCCACGAAGGCTGAACTAGCAAGTTAGACTTTTAAGAGCACTAAATAGAGTACAACGGTCCACATTGATCCTTTGGAATTGCTCAACTCTCTGCATAGAGGAGCTTTTCACGTTTTTGTGCAATTTCAAACATAACTTGGTCTATTCGCGTCTTTACCTTACGAAACGTGGCACGAAGGCTCAACTAGCAAGTGAGACTTTTAAGAGCACTAAATAGAGTACAACGGCCCACATTGATGCGTTGGAATTGCTCAACTCTCTCCATAGAGGAGCTTTTCACGTTTTTGTGCAATTTCAAACACAACTTGGTCTATTCGCGTCTTTAGCTTACGAAACGTGGCACGAAGGATCAACTAGCAAGTTAGACTTCTAAGAACACTAAATAGAGTACAACGGTCCACATTGATGCTTTGGAATTGCTCAACTCTCTCCATAGAGGAGCTTTTCACGTTTTTGAGCAATTTGAGACATAACTTGGTCTATTCGCCTCTTTACCTTACGAAACGTGGCACGAAGGCTCAACTAGCAAGTTAGACTTTTAAGAGCACTAAATAGAGTGCAACGGTCCACATTGATGCTTTGGAATTGCTCAACTCTCTCCATAGAGGAGCTTTTCACGTTTTTGTGGAAATTGAGACATAACTTGGTCTATTCGCGTCTTTACCTTACGAAACGTGGCACCGAGGCTCAACTAGCAAGTGAGACTATTAAGAGCACTAAATAGAGTACAACGGTCCACATTGATCATTTGGAATTGCTCAACTCTCTCCATAGAGGAGCTTTTCACGTTTTTGTGCAATTTCAAACATAACTTGGTCTATTCGCGTCTTTACCTTACGAAACGTGGCACGAAGGCTCAACTAGCAAGTTAGACTTCTAAGAACACTAAATAGAGTACAACGGTCCACATTGATGCCTTGGAATTGCTCAAGACTCTTCATAGGGGAGCTTTTCTTGTTTTTGAGCAATTTGAGACATAATTTGGTCTATTCGCATCTTTACCTTACGAAACGTGGCGCGAAGGCTCAACTAGCAAGTTAGACTTTTAAGAGCACTAAATAGAGTACAACGGTCCACGTTGATCCTTTGGAATTGCTCAACTCTCTCCATAGGGGAGCTTTTCACGTTTTTGTGCAATTTCAAACATAAATTGGTCTATTCGCGTCTTTACCTTACGAAACGTGGCACGAAGGCTTAACTAGCAAGTTAGACTTTTAAGAGCACTAAATAGAGTACAACGGTCCACATTGATGCTTTGGAATTGCTCAACTCTCTCCATAGAGGAGCTTTTCACGTTTTTGAGCAATTTGAGACATAACTTGGTCTATTCGCCTCTTTACCTTACGAAACGTGGCACGAAGGCTCAACTAGAAAGTTAGATTTTTAAGAGCACTAAATAGAGTACAATGGCCGATATTGGTGCTTTGCAATTGCTCAACTCCCTCCATAGAGGAGCTTTTCACTTTTTTGTGCAATTTGAGACATAACTTGGTCTATTCGCGTCTTTACCTTACGAATCGTGGCACGAAGGCTCACCTAGCAAGTTAGACTTCTAAGAACACTAAATAGAGTACAAAGGTCCACATTGATGCTTTGGAATTGCTCAACTCTCTCCATAGAGGAGCTTTTCACGTTTTTGAGCAATTTGAGACATAACTTGGTCTATTCGCCTCTTTACCAAACGAAACGTGGCACGAAGGCTCAACTAGCAAGTTAGACTTCTAAGAACACTAAATAGAGTAGAACGGTCCACATTGATCCTTTGGAATTGCTCAACTCTCTCCATAGAGGAACTTTTCTCGTTTTTGAGCAATTTGAGACATAACTTGGTCTATTCGCCTCTTTACCTTACGAAACGTGGCACGAATGCTCAACTAGCAAGTTAGACTTTTAAGAGCACTAAATAGAGTACAACGGTCCACATTGATGCTTTGGAATTGCTCAACTCTCTCCATAGAGGAGCTTTTCACGTTTTTGTGCAATTTGAGACATAACTTGGTCTATTCGCGTCTTTACCTTACGAAACGTTGCACGAAAGCTCAACTAGCAAGTTAGACTTCTAAGAACACTAAATAGAGTTGAACGGTCCACATTGATGCTTTGGCATTGCTCAACTCTGTCCATAGAGGAGCTTTTCACGTTTTTGTGCAATTTGAGACATAACTTGGTCTATTCGCGTCTTTACCTCACGAAACGTGGCACGAAGGAGCTTTTCACGTTTTTGTGCAATTTCAACCATAACTTGGTCTATTCGTGTCTTTACCTTACGAAACGTGGCACGAAGGCTCAACTAGCAAGTTAGACTTCTAAGAACACTAAATAGAGTACAACGGTCCACATTGATGCTTTGGAATTGCTCAACTCTGTCCATAGAGGAGCTTTTCACGTTTTTGAGCAATTTGAGACATAACATGGTCTATTCGCCTCTTTACCTAACGAAACGTGGCACGAAGGCTCAACTAGCAAGTTAGACTTCTGAGAACACTAAATAGAGTAGAACGGTCCACATTGATCCTTTGGAATTGCTAAACTCTCTCCATGGAGGAGCTTTTCACGTTTTTGAGCAATTTGAGACATAACTTGGTCTATTCGCCTCTTTACCTTACGAAACGTGGCACGAAAGCTCAACTAGCAAGTTAGACTTCTAAGAACACTAAATAGAGTAGAACGGTCCACTTTCATGCTTTGGCATTGCTCAACTCTGTCCATAGAGGAGCTTTTCACGTTTTTGTGCAATTTGAGACATAACTTGGTCTATTCGCGTCTTTACCTTACGAAGCGTGGCACGAAGGCTCACCTAGCAAGTTAGACTTCTAAGAACACTAAATAGAGTACAAAGGTCCACATTGATGCTTTGGAATTGCTCAACTCTATCCATAGAGGAGCTTTTCACGTTCTTGAGCAATTTGAGACCTAACATGGTCTATTCGCCTCTTTACCTTACGAAACGTGGCACGAAGGCTCAACTAGCAAGTTAGACTCCTAAGAACACTAAATAGAGTACAACGGTCCACATTGATGCTTTGGAATTGCTCAACTCTCTCCATGGATGAGCTTTTCACGTTTTTGAGCAATTTGAGACATAACTTGGTCTATTCGCCTCTTTACCTTACGAAACGTGGCACGAAGGCTCAACTAGCAAGTTAGACTTTTGAGAGCACTAAATAGAGTACAACGGTCCACATTGATGCTTTGGAATTGCTCAACTCTCTCCAGAGAGGAGCTTTTCACGTTTTTGTGCAATTTCAAACATAACTTGGTCTATTCGCGTCTTTACCTTACGAAACGTGGCACGAAGGCTCAACTAGCAAGTTAGACTTCTAAGAACACTAAATAGAGTACAACGGTCCACATTGATGCTTTGGAATTGCTCAACTCTCCCCATAGAGGAGCTTTTCACGTTTTTGAGCAATTTGAGACATAACTTGGTCTATTCGCGTCTTTACCTTACGAAACGTGGCACGAAGGCTCAACTAGCAAGTTAGACTTTTGAGAGCACTAAATAGAGTACAACGGTCCACATTGATGCTTTGGAATTGCTCAACTCTCTCCATAGAGGAGCTTTTCTCGTTTTTGTGCAATTTCAAACATAACTTGGTCTATTCACGTCTTTACCTTACGAAACGTGGCACGAAGGCTCAACTAGCAAGTGAGACTTTTAAGAGCACTAAATAGAGTACAACGGCCCACATTGATGCGTTGGAATTGCTCAACTCTCTCCAGAGAGGAGCTTTTCACGTTTTTGTGCAATTTCAAACATAACTTGGTCTATTCGCGTCTTTACCTTACGAAACGTGGCAGGAAGGCTCAACTAGCAAGTTAGACTTCTAAGAACACTAAATAGAGTACAACGGTCCACATTGATGCTTTGGAATTGCTCAACTCTCCCCATAGAGGAGCTTTTCACGTTTTTGAGCAATTTGAGACATAACTTGGTCTATTCGCGTCTTTACCTTACGAAACGTGGCACGAAGGCTCAACTAGCAAGTTAGACTTTTAAGAGCACTAAATAGAGTACAACGGTCCACATTGATGCTTTGGAATTGCTCAACTCTCTGCATAGAGGAGCTTTTCACGTTTTTGTGCAATTTGAGATATAACTTGGTCTATTCGCGTCTTTACCTTACGAAACGTGGGACAGAGGCTCAACTAGCAAGTTAGACTTTTAAGAGCACTAAATAGAGTACAACGGTCCACATTGATGCTTTGGAATTGCTCAACTCTCTCCATAGAGGAGCTTTTCACGTTTTTGAGCAATTTGAGACATAACTTGGTCTATTCGCCTCTTTACCTTACGAAACGTGCCACGAAGGCTGAACTAGCAAGTTAGACTTTTAAGAGCACTAAATAGAGTACAACGCTCCACATTGATCCTTTGGAATTGCTCAACTCTCTGCATAGAGGAGCTTTTCACGTTTTTGTGCAATTTCAAACATAACTTGGTCTATTCGCGTCTTTACCTTACGAAACGTGGCACGAAGGCTCAACTAGCAAGTTAGACTTCTAAGAACACTAAATACAGTACAACGGTCCACATTGATGCTTTGGAATTGCTCAACTCTCTCCATAGAGGAGCTTTTCACGTTTTTGAGCAATTTGAGACATAACTTGGTCTATTCGCGTCTTTACCTTACGAAACGTGGCACGAAGGCTCAACTAGCAAGTTAGACATTTAAGAGCACTAAATAGAGTACAACGGTCCACATTGATGCTTTGGAATTGCTCAACTCTCTCCATAGAGGAGCTTTTCACGTTTTTGTGCAATTTGAGACATAACTTGGTCTATTCGCGTCTTTACCTTACGAAACGTGGGACAGAGGCTCAACTAGCAAGTTAGACTTTTAAGAGCACTAAATAGAGTACAACGGTCCACATTGATCATTTGGAATTGCTCAACTCTCTCCATAGAGGAGCTGTTCACGTTTTTGTGCAATTTCAAACATAACTTGGTCTATTCGCGTCTTTACCTTACGAAACGTGGCACGAAGGCTCAACTAGCTAGTTAGACTTCTAAGAACACTAAATAGAGTACAACGGCCCACATTGATGCTTCGGAATTGCTCAAGACTCTCCATAGGGGAGCTTTTCTTGTTTTTGAGCAATTTGAGACATAACTTGGTCTATTCGCATCTTCACCTTACGAAACGTGGCGCGAAGGCTCAACTAGCACGTTATACTTTTAAGAGCACTAAATAGAGTACAACGGTCCACATTGATCCTTTGGAATTGCTCAACTCTCTCCATAGGGGAGCTTTTCACGTTTTTGTGCAATTTCAAACATAAATTGGTCTATTCGCGTCTTTACCTTACGAAACGTGGCACGAAGGCTTAACTAGCAAGTTAGACTTTTAAGAGCACTAAATAGAGTACAACGGTCCACATTGATGCTTTGGAATTGCTCAACTCTCTCCATAGAGGAGCTTTTCACGTTTTTGAGCAATTTGAGACATAACTTGGTCTATTCGCCTCTTTACCTTACGAAACGTGGCACGAAGGCTCAACTAGAAAGTTAGATTTTTAAGAGCACTAAATAGAGTACAACGGCCGATATTGGTGCTTTGGAATTGCTCAACTCCCTCCATAGAGGAGCTTTTCACTTTTTTGTGCAATTTGAGACATAACTTGGGCTATTCGCGTCTTTACCTTACGAAGCGTGGCACGAAGGCTCACCTAGCAAGTTAGACTTCTAAGAACACTAAATAGAGTACAAAGGTCCACATTGATGCTTTGGAATTGCTCAACTCTCTCCATAGAGGAGCTTTTCACTTTTTGAGCAATTTGAGACATAACTTGGTCTATTCGCCTCTTTACCTAACGAAACGTGGCACGAAGGCTCAACTAGCAAGTTAGACTTCTAAGAACACTAAATAGAGTAGAACGGTCCACATTGATCCTTTGGAATTGCTCAACTCTCTCCATAGAGGAGCTTTTCACGTTTTTGAGCAATTTGAGACGTAACTTGGTCTATTCGCCTCTTTACCTTACGAAACGTGGCACGAATGCTCAACTAGCAAGTTAGACTTTTAAGAGCACTAAATAGAGTACAACGGTCCACATTGATGCTTTGGAATTGCTCAACTCTCTCCATAGAGGAGCTTTTCACGTTTTTGAGCAATTTGAGACATAACTTGGTCTATTCGCCTCTTTACCTTACGAAACGTGCCACGAAGGCTGAACTAGCAAGTTAGAGTTTTAAGAGCACTAAATAGAGTACAACGGTCCACATTGATCCTTTGGAATTTCTCAACTCTCTGCATAGAGGAGCTTTTCACGTTTTTGTGCAATTTCAAACATAACTTGGTCTATTCGCGTCTTTACCTTACGAAACGTGGCACGAAGGCTCAACTAGCAACGGAGACTTTTAAGAGCACTAAATAGAGTACAACGGCCCAAATTGATGCGTTGGAATTGCTCAACTCTCTCCATAGAGGAGCTTTTCACGTTTTTGTGCAATTTCAAACACAACTTGGTCTATTCGCGTCTTTAGCTTACGAAACGAGGCACGAAGGCTCAACTAGCAAGTTAGACTTCTAAGAACACTAAATAGAGTACAACGGCCCACATTGATGCTTTGGAATTGCTCAACTCTCTCCATAGAGGAGCTTTTCACGTTTTTGAGCAATTTCAGACATAACTTGGTCTATTCGCCTCTTTACCTTACGAAACGTGGCACGAAGGCTCAACTAGCAAGTTAGACTTTTAAGAGCACTAAATAGAGTGCAACGGTCCACATTGATGCTTTGGAATTGCTGAACTCTCTCCATAGAGGAGCTTTTCACGTTTTTGTGCAAATTGAGACATAACTTGGTCTAGTCGCGTCTTTACCTTACGAAACGTGGCACCGAGGCTCAACTAGCAAGTTAGACTATTAAGAGCACTAAATAGAGTACAACGGTCCACATTGATCATTTGGAATTGCTCAACTCTCTCCATAGAGGAGCTTTTCACGTTTTTGTGCAATTTCAAACATAACTTGGTCTATTCGCGTCTTTACCTTACGAAACGTGGCACGAAGGCTCAACTAGCAAGTTAGACTTCTAAGAACACTAAATAGAGTACAACGGTCCACATTGATGCTTTGGAATTGCTGAAGACTCTCCATAGGGGAGCTTTTCTTGTTTTTGAGCAATTTGAGACATAACTTGGTCTATTCGCATCTTTACCTTACGAAACGTGGCGCGAAGGCTCAACTAGCAAGTTAGACTTTTAAGAGCACTAAATAGAGTACAACGGTCCACATTGATCATTTGGAATTGCTCAACTCTCTCCATAGAGGAGCTTTTCACGTTTTTGTGCAATTTCAAACATAACTTGGTCTATTCGCGTCTTTACCTTACGAAACGTGGCACGAAGGCTCAACTAGCAACAGAGACTTTTAAGAGCACTAAATAGAGTACAACGGCCCAAATTGATGCGTTGGAATTGCTCAACTCTCTCCATAGAGGAGCTTTTCACGTTTTTGAGCAATTTGAGACATAACTTGGTCTAGTCGCGTCTTTACCTTACGAAACGTGGCACCGAGGCTCAACTAGCAAGTTAGACTATTAAGAGCACTAAATAGAGTACAACGGTCCACATTGATCATTTGGAATTGCTCAACTCTCTCCATAGAGGAGCTTTTCACGTTTTTGTGCAATTTCAAACATAACTTGGTCTATTCGCGTCTTTACCTTACGAAACGTGGCACGAAGGCTCAACTAGCAAGTTAGACTTCTAAGAACACTAAATAGAGTACAACGGTCCACATTGATGCTTTGGAATTGCTGAAGACTCTCCATAGGGGAGCTTTTCTTGTTTTTGTGCAAATTGAGACATAACTTGGTCTATTCGCATCTTTACCTTACGAAACGTGGCGCGAAGGCTCAACTAGCAAGTTAGACTATTAAGAGCACTAAATAGAGTACAACGGTCCACATTGATCATTTGGAATTGCTCAACTCTCTCCATAGAGGAGCTTTTCACGTTTTTGTGCAATTTCAAACATAACTTGGTCTATTCGCGTCTTTACCTTACGAAACGTGGCACGAAGGCTCAACTAGCAAGTTAGACTTCTAAGAACACTAAATAGAGTACAACGGTCCACATTGATGCTTTGGAATTGCTGAAGACTCTCCATAGGGGAGCTTTTCTTGTTTTTGAGCAATTTGAGACATAACTTGGTCTATTCGCATCTTTACCTTACGAAACGTGGCGCGAAGGCTCAACTAGCAAGTTAGACTTTTAAGAGCACTAAATAGAGTACAACGGTCCACGTTGATCCTTTGGAATTGCTCAACTCTCTCCATAGGGGAGCTTTTCACGTTTTTGTGCAATTTCAAACATAAATTGGTCTATTCACGTCTTTACCTTACGAAACGTGGCACGAAGGCTTAACTAGCAAGTTAGACTTTTAGGAGCACTAAATAGAGTACAACGGTCCACATTGATGCTTTGGAATTGCTCAACTCTCTCCATAGAGGAGCTTTTCACGTTTTTGAGCAATTTGAGACATAACTTGGTCTATTCGCCTCTTTACCTTAGGAAACGTGGCACGAAGGCTCAACTAGAAAGTTAGATTTTTAAGAGCACTAAATAGAGTACAACGGCCGATATTGGTGCTTTGGAATTGCTCAACTCCCTCCATAGAGGAGCTTTTCACTTTTTTGTGCAATTTGAGACATAACTTGGTCTATTCGCGTCTTTACCTTACGAAGCGTGGCACGAAGGCTCACCTAGCAAGTTAGACTTCTAAGAACACTAAATAGAGTACAAAGGTCCACATTGATGCTTTGGAATTGCTCAACTCTCTCCATAGAGGAGCTTTTCACATTTTTGAGCAATTTGAGACATAACTTGGTCTATTCGCCTCTTTACCTAACGAAACGTGGCACGAAGGCTCAACTAGCAAGTTAGACTTCTAAGAACACTAAATAGAGTAGAACGGTCCACATTGATCCTTTGGAATTGCTCAACTCTCTCCATAGAGGAGCTTTTCACGTTTTTGAGCAATTTGAGACATAACTTGGTCTATTCGCCTCTTTACCTTACGAAACGTGGCACGAATGCTCAACTAGCAAGTTAGACTTTTAAGAGCACTAAATAGAGTACAACGGTCCACATTGATGCTTTGGAATTGCTCAACTCTCTCCATAGAGGAGCTTTTCACGTTTTTGTGCAATTTGAGACATAACTTGTTCTATTCGCGTCTTTACCTTACGAAACGTGGCACGATAGCTCAACTAGCAAGTTAGACTTCTAAGAACACTAAATAGAGTAGAACGGTCCACATTGATGCTTTGGCATTGCTCAACTCTGTCCATAGAGGAGCTTTTCACGTTTTTGTGCAATTTGAGACATAACTTGGTCTATTCGCGTCTTTACCTTACGAAACGTGGCACGAAGGAGCTTTTCACGTTTTTGTGCAATTTCAACCATAACTTGGTCTATTCGCATCTTTACCTTACGAAACGTGGCACGAAGGCTCAACTAGCAAGTTAGACTTCTAAGAACACTAAATAGAGTACAACGGTCCACATTGATGCTTTGGAATTGCTCAAGACTCTCCATAGGGGAGCTTTTCTTGTTTTTGAGCAATTTGAGACATAACTTGGTCTATTCGCATCTTTACCTTACGAAACGTGGCGCGAAGGCTCAACTAGCAAGTTAGACTTTTAAGAGCACTAAATAGAGTACAACGGTCCACATTGATCCTTTGGAATTGCTCAACTCTCTCCATAGGGGAGCTTTTCACGTTTTTGTGCAATTTCAAACATAAATTGGTCTATTCGCGTCTTTACCTTACGAAACGTGCCACGAAGGCTTAACTAGCAAGTTAGACTTTTAAGAGCACTAAATAGAGTACAACGGTCCACATTGATGCTTTGGAATTGCTCAACTCTCTCCATAGAGGAGCTTTTCACGTTTTTTAGCAATTTGAGACATAACTTGGTCTATTCGCCTCTTTACCTTACGAAACGTGGCACGAAGGCTCAACTAGAAAGTTAGATTTTTAAGAGCACTAAATAGAGTACAACGGCCGATATTAGTGCTTTGGAATTGCTCAACTCCCTCCATAGAGGAGCTTTTCACTTTTTTGTGCAATTTGAGACATAACTTGGGCTATTCGCGTCTTTACCTTACGAAGCGTGGCACGAAGGCTCACCTAGCAAGTTAGACTTCTAAGAACACTAAATAGAGTAGAACGGTCCACATTGATGCTTTGGCATTGCTCAACTCTGTCCATAGAGGAGCTTTGCACGTTTTTGTGCAATTTGAAATATAACTTGGTCTATTCGCGTCTTTACCTTACGAAACGTGGCACGAAGGAGCTTTTCACGTTTTTGTGCAATTTCAACCATAACTTGGTCTATTCGCGTCTTTACCTTACGAAACGTGGCACGAAGGCTCAACTAGCAAGTTAGACTTCTAAGAACACTAAATAGAGTACAACGGTCCACATTGACGCTTTGGAATTGCTCAACTCTATCCATAGAGGAGCTTTTCAGGTTGTTCTGCAATTTGAGACATAACTTGGTCTATTCGCCTCTTTACCTTACGAAACGTGGCACGAAGGCTCAACTAGCAAGTTAGACTTTTGAGGGCACTAAATAGAGTACAGCGGTCCACATTGAAGCTTTGGAATTGCTCAACTCTCTCCATAGAGGAGCTTTTCACGTTTTTGTGCAATTTCAAACATAACTTGGTCTATTTGCGTCTTTACCTTACGAAACGTGGCACGAAGGCTCAACTAGCAAGTTAGACTTCTAAGAACACTAAATAGAGTACAACGGTCCACATTGATGCTTTGGAATTGCTCAACTCTATCCATAGAGGAGCTTTTCACGTTCTTGAGCAATTTGAGACATAACTTGGTCTATTCGCCGCTTTACCTTACGAAACGTGGCACGAAGGCACAACTAGCAAGTTAGACTTTTGAGAGCACTAAATAGAGTACAGCGGTCCACATTGAAGCTTTGGAATTGCTCAACTCTCTCCATAGAGGAGCTTTTCACGTTTTTGTGCAATTTCAAACACAACTTGGTCTATTCGCGTCTTTACCTTACGAAACGTGGCACGAAGGCTCAACTAGCAAGTGAGACTTTTAAGAGCACTAAATAGAGTACAACGGTCCACATTGATGCGTTGGAATTGCTCAACTCTCTCCAGAGAGGAGCTTCTCACGTTTTTGTGCAATTTCAAACATAAATTGGTCTATTCGCGTCTTTACCTTACGAAACGTGGCACGAAGGCTTAACTAGCAAGTTAGACTTTTAAGAGCACTAAATAGAGTACAACGGTCCACAGTGATGCTTTGGAATTGCTCAACTCTCTCCATAGAGGAGCTTTTCACGTTTTTGAGCAATTTGAGACATAACTTGGTCTATTCGCCTCTTTACCTTACGAAACGTGCCACGAAGGCTGAACTAGCAAGTTAGACATTTAAGAGCACTAAATAGAGTACAACGGTCCACATTGATCCTTTGGAATTGCTCAACTCTCTGCATAGAGAAGCTTTTCACGTTTTTGTGCAATTTCAAACATAACTTGGTCTATTCGCGTCTTTACCTTACGAAACGTGGCACGAAGGCTCAACTAGCAAGGGAGACTTTTAAGAGCACTAAATAGAGTACAACGGCTCACATTGATGCGTTGGAATTGCTCAACTCTCTCCATAGAGTAGCTTTTCACGTTTTTGTGCAATTTCAAACATAACTTGGTCTATTCGCGTCTTTACCTTACGAAACGTGGCACGAAGGCTCAACTAGCAAGGGAGACTTTTAAGAGCACTAAATAGAGTACAACGGCTCACATTGATGCGTTGGAATTGCTCAACTCTCTCCATAGAGTAGCTTTTCACGTTTTTGTGCAATTTCAAGACATAACTTGGTCTATTCGCGTCTTTAGCTTACGAAACGTGGCACGACGGCTCAACTAGCAAGTTAGACTTCTAAGAACACTAAATAGAGTACAACGGTCCACATTGATGCTTTGGAATTGCTCAACTCTCCCCATAGAGGAGCTTTTCACCTTTTTGAGCAATTTGAGACATAACTTGGTCTATTCGCGTCTTTCACTTACGAAACGTGGCACGAAGGCTCAACTAGCAAGTTAGACATTTAAGAGCACTAAATAGAGTACAACGGTCCACATTGATGCTTTGGAATTGCTCAACTCTCTCCATAGAGGAGCTTTTCACGTTTTTGTGCAATTTGAGACATAACTTGGTCTATTCGCGTCTTTACCTTACGAAACGTGGGACAGAGGCTCAACTAGCAAGTTAGACTTTTAAGAGCACTAAATAGAGTACAACGGTCCACATTGCTCATTTGGAATTGCTCAACTCTCTCCATAGAGGAGCTGTTCACGTTTTTGTGCAATTTCAAACATAACTTGGTCTATTCGCGTCTTTACCTTACGAAACGTGGCACGAAGGCTCAACTAGCATGTTAGACTTCTAAGAATACTAAATAGAGTACAACGGTCCACATTGATGCTTTGGAATTGCTCAAGACTCTCCATAGGGGAGCTTTTCTTGTTTTTGAGCAATTTGAGAGATAACTTGGTCTATTCGCATCTTTACCTTACGAAACGTGGCGCGAAGGCTCAACTAGCAAGTTAGACTTTTAAGAGCACTAAATAGAGTACAACGGTCCACATTGATGCTTTGGAATTGCTCAACTCTCTCCATAGAGGAGCTTTTCACGTTTTTGAGCAATTTGAGACATAACTTGGTCTATTCGCCTCTTTACCTTACGAAACGTGGCACGAAGGCTCAACTAGAAAGTTAGACTTTTAAGAGCACTAAATAGAGTACAACGGCCGATATTGGTGCTTTGGAATTGCTCAACTCTCCTCCATAGAGGAGCTTTTCACTTTTTTGTGCAATTTGAGACATAACTTGGGCTATTCGCGTCTTTACCTTACGAAGCGTGGCACGAAGGCTCACCTAGCAAGTTAGACTTCTAAGAACACTAAATAGAGTAGAACGGTCCACATTGATGCTTTGGCATTGCTCAACTCTGTCCATAGAGGAGCTTTGCACGTTTTTGTGCAATTTGAAATATAACTTGGTCTATTCGCGTCTTTACCTTACGAAACG
The DNA here is from genome assembly GCF_013401445.1 of Tripterygium wilfordii. Lineage (NCBI taxonomy): Eukaryota > Viridiplantae > Streptophyta > Magnoliopsida > Celastrales > Celastraceae > Tripterygium > Tripterygium wilfordii. The sequence goes on along the minus strand of NW_024056177.1, from coordinate 58,495 downwards.
TGGCACGAAGGAGCTTTTCACGTTTTTGTGCAATTTCAACCATAACTTGGTCTATTCGCGTCTTTACCTTACGAAACGTGGCACGAAGGCTCAACTAGCAAGTTAGACTTCTAAGAACACTAAATAGAGTACAACGGTCCACATTGACGCTTTGGAATTGCTCAACTCTATCCATAGAGGAGCTTTTCAGGTTGTTCTGCAATTTGAGACATAACTTGGTCTATTCGCCTCTTTACCTTACGAAACGTGGCACGAAGGCTCAACTAGCAAGTTAGACTTTTGAGGGCACTAAATAGAGTACAGCGGTCCACATTGAAGCTTTGGAATTGCTCAACTCTCTCCATAGAGGAGGTTTTCACGTTTTTGTGCAATTTCAAACATAACTTGGTCTATTCGCGTCTTTACCTTACGAAACGTGGCACGAAGGCTCAACTAGCAAGTTAGACTTCTAAGAACACTAAATAGAGTACAACGGTCCACATTGATGCTTTGGAATTGCTCAACTCTCTCCATAGAGGAGCTTTTCACGTTCTTGAGCAATTTGAGACATAACTTGGTCTATTCGCCGCTTTACCTTACGAAACGTGGCACGAAGGCTCAACTAGCAAGTTAGACTTTTAAGAGCACTAAATAGAGTACAAGCGGTCCACATTGATGCATTGGAATTGATCAACTCTCTCCATAGAGGAGCTTTTCACGTTTTTGTGCAATTTCAAACATAACTTGGTCTATTCGCGTCTTTACCTTACGAAACGTGGCACGAAGGCTCAACTAGCAAGTGAGACTTTTAAGAGCACTAAATAGAGTACAACGGCCCACATTGATGCGTTGGAATTGCTCAACTCTCTCCATAGAGGAGCTTCTCACGTTTTTGCAATTTGAGAACATAACTTGGTCTATTCGCGTCTTTACCTTACGAAACGTGGCACGAAGGCTCAACTAGCAAGTTAGACTTTTAAGAGCACTAAATAGAGTACAACGGTCCACATTGATGCTTTGGAATTGCTCAACTCTCTCCATAGAGGAGCTTTTCACGTTTTTGAGCAATTTGAGACATAACTTGGTCTATTCGCCTCTTTACCTTACGAAACGTGGCACGAAGGCTCAACTAGCAAGTTAGACATTTAAGAGTACTAAATAGAGTACAACGGTCCACATTGATGCTTTGGAATTGCTCAACTCTCTCCATAGAGGAGCTTTTCACGTTTTTGTGCAATTTCAAACATAACTTGGTCTATTCGACGTCTTTACCTTACGAAACGTGGCACGAAGGCTCAACTAGCAAGGTAGACTTTTAAGAGCACTAAATAGAGTACAACGGCTCACATTGATGCGTTGGAATTGCTCAACTCTCTCCATAGAGGAGCTTTTCACGTTTTTGTGCAATTTCAAACATAACTTGGTCTATTCGCGTCTTTACCTTACGAAACGTGGCACGAAGGCTCAACTAGCAAGGTAGACTTTTAAGAGCACTAAATAGAGTACAACGGTCCACATTGATGCGTTGGAATTGCTCAACTCTCTCCATAGAGGAGCTTTTCACGTTTTTGTGCAATTTGAAGACATAACTTGGTCTATTCGCGTCTTTAGCCTTACGAAACGTGGCACGAAGGCTCAACTAGCAAGTTAGGACTTCTAAGAACACTAAATAGAGTACAACGGTCCACATTGATGCTTTGGAATTGCTCAACTCTCTCCATAGAGGAGCTTTTCACGTTTTTGAGCAATTTGAGACATAACTTGGTCTATTCGCGTCTTTACCTTACGAAACGTGGCACTAAGGCTCAACTAGCAAGTTAGACATTTAAGAGCACTAAATACAGTACAACGGTCCACATTGATGCTTTGGAATTGCTCAACTCTCTCCATAGAGGAGCTTTTCACGTTTTTGTGCAATTTGAGACATAACTTGGTCTATTCGCGTCTTTACCTTACGAAACGTGGGCACAGAGGCTCAACTAGCAAGTTAGACTTTTAAGAGCACTAAATAGAGTACAACGGTCCACATTGATCATTTGGAATTGCTAAACTCTCTCCATAGAGGAGCTGTTCACGTTTTTGTGCAATTTCAAACATAACTTGGTCTATTCGCGTCTTTACCTTACGAAACGTGGCACGAAGGCTCAACTAGCATGTTAGACTTCTAAGAATACTAAATAGAGTACAACGGTCCACATTGATGCTTTGGAATTGCTCAAGACTCTCTCCATAGGGGAGCTTTTCCTTGTTTTTGAGCAATTTGAGAGATAACTTGGTCTATTCGCATCTTTACCTTACGAAACGTGGCGCGAAGGCTCAACTAGCAAGTTAGACTTTTAAGAGCACTAAATAGAGTACAACGGTCCACATTGATGCTTTGGAATTGCTCAACTCTCTCCATAGAGGAGCTTTTCACGTTTTTGAGCAATTTGAGACATAACTTGGTCTATTCGCCTCTTTACCTTACGAAACGTGGCACGAAGGCTCAACTAGCAAGTTAGACTTTTAAGAGCACTAAATAGAGTACAACGGTCCGATATTGATGCTTTGGAATTGCTCAACTCTCTCCATAGAGGAGCTTTTCACTTTTTTGTGCAATTTGAGACATAACTTGGGCTATTCGCGTCTTTACCTTACGAAAGCGTGGCACGAAGGCTCAACTAGCAAGTTAGACTTCTAAGAACACTAAATAGAGTACAACGGTCCACATTGATGCTTTGGAATTGCTCAACTCTCTCCATAGAGGAGCTTTTCACGTTTTTGAGCAATTTGAGACATAACTTGGTCTATTCGCCTCTTTACCTAACGAAACGTGGCACGAAGGCTCAACTAGCAAGTTAGACTTCTAAGAACACTAAATAGAGTAGAACGGTCCACATTGATCCTTTGGAATTGCTCAACTCTCTCCATAGAGGAGCTTTTCACGTTTTTGAGCAATTTGAGAACATAACTTGGTCTATTCGCCTCTTTACCTTACGAAACGTGGCACGAAGGCTCAACTAGCAAGTTAGACTTTTAAGAGCACTAAATAGAGTACAACGGTCCACATTGATGCTTTGGAATTGCTCAACTCTCTCCATAGAGGAGCTTTTCACGTTTTTGAGCAATTTGAGACATAACTTGGTCTATTCGCCTCTTTCACCTTACGAAACGTGCCACGAAGGCTCAACTAGCAAGTTAGACTTTTAAGAGCACTAAATAGAGTACAACGGTCCACATTGATGCCTTTGGAATTTCTCAACTCTCTGCATAGAGGAGCTTTTCACGTTTTTGTGCAATTTCAAATATAACTTGGTCTATTCGCGTCTTTACCTTACGAAACGTGGCACGAAGGCTCAACTAGCAACGTTAGACTTTTAAGAGCACTAAATAGAGTACAACGGTCCACATTGATGCGTTGGAATTGCTCAACTCTCTCCATAGAGGAGCTTTTCACGTTTTTGTGCAATTTCAAACATAACTTGGTCTATTCGCGTCTTTACCCAACGAAACGTGGCACGAAGGCTCAACTAGCAAGTTACACTTCTAAGAACACTAAATAGAGTACAACGGTCCACATTGATGCTTTGGAATTGCTCAACTCTCTCCATAGAGGAGCTTTTCACGTTTTTGAGCAATTTGAGACATAACTTGGTCTATTCGCCTCTTTACCTTACGAAACGTGGCACGAAGGCTCAACTAGCAAGTTAGACTTTTAAGAGCACTAAATAGAGTACAACGGTCCACATTGATGCTTTGGAATTGCTCAACTCTCTCCATAGAGGAGCTTTTCACGTTTTTGTGCAATTTGAGACATAACTTGGTCTATTCGCGTCTTTACCTTACGAAACGTGGCACCGAGGCTCAACTAGCAAGTTAGACTATTAAGAGCACTAAATAGAGTACAACAGTCCACATTGATGCTTTGGAATTGCTCAACTCTCTCCATAGAGGAGCTTTTCACGTTTTTGTGCAATTTCAAACATAACTTGGTCTATTCGCGTCTTTACCTTACGAAACGTGGCACGAAGGCTCAACTAGCAAGTTAGGCTTCTAAGAACACTAAATAGAGTACAACGGTCCACATTGATGCTTTGGAATTGCTCAACTCTCTCCATAGAGGAGCTTTTCCTTGTTTTTGAGCAATTTGAGACATAACTTGGTCTATTCGCATCTTTACCTTACGAAACGTGGCAGCGAAGGCTCAACTAGCAAGTTAGACTTTTAAGAGCACTAAATAGAGTACAACGGTCCACATTGATGCCTTTGGAATTGCTCAACTCTCTCCATAGAGGTAGCTTTTCACGTTTTTGTGCAATTTCAAACATAACTTGGTCTATTCGCGTCTTTACCTTACGAAACGTGGCACGAAGGCTTCAACTAGCAAGTTAGACTTTTAAGAGCACTAAATAGAGTACAACGGTCCACATTGATGCTTTGGAATTGCTCAACTCTCTCCATAGAGGAGCTTTTCACGTTTTTGAGCAATTTGAGACATAACTTGGTCTATTCGCCTCTTTACCTTACGAAACGTGGCACGAAGGCTCAACTAGCAAGTTAGACTTTTAAGAGCACTAAATAGAGTACAACGGTCCGACATTGATGCTTTGGAATTGCTCAACTCTCTCCATAGAGGAGCTTTTCACGTTTTTGTGCAATTTGAGACATAACTTGGTCTATTCGCGTCTTTACCTTACGAAACGTGGCACGAAGGCTCAACTAGCAAGTTAGACTTTTAAGAGCACTAAATAGAGTACAACGGTCCACATTGATGCATTTGGAATTGCTCAACTCTCTCCATAGAGGAGCTGTTCACGTTTTTGTGCAATTTGCAGACATAACTTGGTCTATTCGCGTCTTTACCTTACGAAACGTGGCACGAAGGCTCAACTAGCAAGTTAGACTTCTAAGAATCACTAAATAGAGTACAACGGTCCACATTGATGCTTTGGAATTGCTCAACTCTCTCCATAGAGGAGCTTTTCACTGTTTTTGAGCAATTTGAGACATAACTTGGTCTATTCGCATCTTTACCTTACGAAACGTGGCAGCGAAGGCTCAACTAGCAAGTTAGACTTTTAAGAGCACTAAATAGAGTACAACGGTCCACATTGATGCTTTGGAATTGCTCAACTCTCTCCATAGAGGAGCTTTTCACGTTTTTGAGCAATTTGAGACATAACTTGGTCTATTCGCCTCTTTACCTTACGAAACGTGGCACGAAGGCTCAACTAGCAAGTTAGACTTTTAAGAGCACTAAATAGAGTACAACGGTCCGACATTGATGCTTTGGAATTGCTCAACTCTCTCCATAGAGGAGCTTTTCACGTTTTTGTGCAATTTGAGACATAACTTGGTCTATTCGCCTCTTTACCTAACGAAACGTGGCACGAAGGCTCAACTAGCAAGTTAGACTTTTAAGAGCACTAAATAGAGTACAACGGTCCACATTGATCCTTTGGAATTGCTCAACTCTCTGCATAGAGGAGCTTTTCACGTTTTTGTGCAAATTGAGACATAACTTGGTCTATTCGCGTCTTTACCTTACGAAACGTGGCACCGAGACTCAACTAGCAAGTTAGACTATTAAGAGCACTAAATAGAGTACAACGGTCCACATTGATCATTTGGAATTGCTCAACTCTCTCCATAGAGGAGCTTTTCACGTTTTTGTGCAATTTCAAACAGAACTTGGTCTATTCGCGTCTTTAGCTTACGAAACGTGGCACGAAGGCTCAACTAGCAAGTTAGACTTCTAACAACACTAAATAGAGTACAACGGTCCACATTGATGCTTTGGAATTGCTCAACTCTCTCCATAGAGGAGCTTTTCACGTTTTTGAGCAATTTGAGACATAACTTGGTCTATTCGCCTCTTTACCTTACGAAACGTGGCACGAAGGCTCAACTAGCAAGTTAGACTTTTAAGAGCACTAAATAGAGTAGCAACGGTCCACATTGATGCTTTGGAATTGCTCAACTCTCTCCATAGAGGAGCTTTTCACGTTTTTGTGCAATTTGAGACATAACTTGGTCTATTCGCGTCTTTACCTTACGAAACGTGGCACGAAGGCTCAACTAGCAAGTTAGACTATTAAGAGCACTAAATAGAGTACAACGGTCCACATTGATGCATTTGGAATTGCTCAACTCTCTCCATAGAGGAGCTTTTCACGTTTTTGTGCAATTTCAAGACATAACTTGGTCTATTCGCGTCTTTACCTTACGAAACGTGGCACGAAGGCTCAACTAGCAAGTTAGACTTCTAAGAACACTAAATAGAGTACAACGGTCCACATTGATGCTTCGGAATTGCTCAACTCTCTCCATAGAGGAGCTTTTCACTGTTTTTGAGCAATTTGAGACATAACTTGGTCTATTCGCATCTTTACCTTACGAAACGTGGCACGAAGGCTCAACTAGCAAGTTAGACTTTTAAGAGCACTAAATAGAGTACAACGGTCCACATTGATGCCTTGGAATTGCTCAACTCTCTCCATAGGGGAGCTTTTCACGTTTTTGTGCAATTTCAGAACATAACTTGGTCTATTCGCGTCTTTACCTTACGAAACGTGGCACGAAGGCTCAACTAGCAAGTTAGACTTTTAAGAGCACTAAATAGAGTACAACGGTCCACATTGATGCTTTGGAATTGCTCAACTCTCTCCATAGAGGAGCTTTTCACGTTTTTGAGCAATTTGAGACATAACTTGGTCTATTCGCCTCTTTACCTTACGAAACGTGGCACGAAGGCTCAACTAGCAAGTTAGACTTTTAAGAGCACTAAATAGAGTACAACGGTCCGACATTGATGCTTTGGAATTGCTCAACTCTCTCCATAGAGGAGCTTTTCACTTTTTTGTGCAATTTGAGACATAACTTGGTCTATTCGCGTCTTTACCTTACGAAAGCGTGGCACGAAGGCTCACCTAGCAAGTTAGACTTCTAAGAACACTAAATAGAGTACAAAGGTCCACATTGATGCTTTGGAATTGCTCAACTCTCTCCATAGAAGAGCTTTTCACTTTTTGAGCAATTTGAGACATAACTTGGTCTATTCGCCTCTTTACCTAACGAAACGTGGCACGAAGGCTCAACTAGCAAGTTAGACTTCTAAGAACACTAAATAGAGTAGAACGGTCCACATTGATCCTTTGGAATTGCTCAACTCTCTCCATAGAGGAGCTTTTCACGTTTTTGAGCAATTTGAGACATAACTTGGTCTATTCGCCTCTTTACCTTACGAAACGTGGCACGAATGCTCAACTAGCAAGTTAGACTTTTAAGAGCACTAAATAGAGTACAACGGTCCACATTGATCCTTTGGAATTGCTCAACTCTCTGCATAGAGGAGCTTTTCACGTTTTTGTGCAATTTCAAACATAACTTGGTCTATTCGCGTCTTTACCTTACGAAACGTGGCACGAAGGCTCAACTAGCAACGGAGACTTTTAAGAGCACTAAATAGAGTACAACGGTCCACATTGATGCTTTGGAATTGCCCAACTCTCTCCATAGAGGAGCTTTTCACGTTTTTGAGCAATTTGAGACATAACTTGGTCTATTCGCCTCTTTACCTTACGAAACGTGGCACGAAGGCTCAACTAGCAAGTTAGACTTTTAAGAGCACTAAATAGAGTAGCAACGGTCCACATTGATGCTTTGGAATTGCTCAACTCTCTCCATAGAGGAGGCTTTTCACGTTTTTGTGCAATTGAGACATAACTTGGTCTATTCGCGTCTTTACCTTACGAAACGTGGCACGAAGGCTCAACTAGCAAGTTAGACTATTAAGAGCACTAAATAGAGTACAACGGTCCACATTGATGCATTTGGAATTGCTCAACTCTCTCCATAGAGGAGCTTTTCACGTTTTTGTGCAATTTCAAACATAACTTGGTCTATTCGCATCTTTACCTTACGAAACGTGGCACGAAGGCTCAACTAGCAAGTTAGACTTCTAAGAACACTAAATAGCATACAACGGTCCACATTGATGCTTTGGAATTGCTCAAGACTCTCCATAGGGGAGCTTTTCCTTGTTTTTGAGCAATTTGAGACATAACTTGGTCTATTCGCATCTTTACCTTACGAAACGTGGCAGCGAAGGCTCAACTAGCAAGTTAGACTTTTAAGAGCACTAAATAGAGTACAACGGTCCACAGTTGATGCCTTTGGAATTGCTCAACTCTCTCCATAGAGGAGCTTTTCACGTTTTTGTGCAATTTCAAACATAACTTGGTCTATTCGCGTCTTTACCTTACGAAACGTGGCACGAAGGCTGAACTAGCAAGTTAGACTTTTAAGAGCACTAAATAGAGTACAACGGTCCACATTGATGCTTTGGAATTGCTCAACTCTCTCCATAGAGGAGCTTTTCACGTTTTTGAGCAATTTGAGACATAACTTGGTCGATTCGCCTCTTTACCTTACGAAACGTGGCACGAAGGCTCAACTAGCAAGTTAGACTTCTAAGAACACTAAATAGAGTACAACGGTCCACATTGATGCTTTGGAATTGCTCAAGACTCTCTCCATAGAGGAGCTTTTCCTTGTTTTTGAGCAATTTGAGACATAACTTGGTCTATTCGCATCTTTATCCTTACGAAACGTGGCACGAAGGCTCAACTAGCAAGTTAGACTTTTAAGAGCACTAAATAGAGTACAACGGTCCACATTGATGCCTTTGGAATTGCTCAACTCTCTCCATAGAGGAGCTTTTCACGTTTTTGTGCAATTTCAAACATAACTTGGTCTATTCGCGTCTTTACCTTACGAAACGTGCCACGAAGGCTCAACTAGCAAGTTAGACTTTTAAGAGCACTAAATAGAGTACAACGGTCCACATTGATGCTTTGGAATTGCTCAACTCTCTCCATAGAGGAGCTTTTCACGTTTTTGAGCAATTTGAGACATAACTTGGTCTATTCGCCTCTTTACCTTACGAAACGTGGCACGAAGGCTCAACTAGAAAGTTAGATTTTTAAGAGCACTAAATAGAGTACAACGGCCGATATTGGTGCTTTGGAATTGCTCAACTCCCTCCATAGAGGAGCTTTTCACTTTTTTGTGCAATTTGAGACATAACTTGGGCTATTCGCGTCTTTACCTTACGAAGCGTGGCACGAAGGCTCACCTAGCAAGTTAGACTTCTAAGAACACTAAATAGAGTAGAACGGTCCACATTGATGCTTTGGCATTGCTCAACTCTGTCCATAGAGGAGCTTTGCACGTTTTTGTGCAATTTGAAATATAACTTGGTCTATTCGCGTCTTTACCTTACGAAACGTGGCACGAAGGAGCTTTTCACGTTTTTGTGCAATTTCAACCATAACTTGGTCTATTCGCGTCTTTACCTTACGAAACGTGGCACGAAGGCTCAACTAGCAAGTTAGACTTCTAAGAACACTAAATAGAGTACAACGGTCCACATTGACGCTTTGGAATTGCTCAACTCTATCCATAGAGGAGCTTTTCAGGTTGTTCTGCAATTTGAGACATAACTTGGTCTATTCGCCTCTTTACCTTACGAAACGTGGCACGAAGGCTCAACTAGCAAGTTAGACTTTTAGAGGCACTAAATAGAGTACAAGCGGTCCACATTGATGCTTTGGAATTGCTCAACTCTCTCCATAGAGGAGCTTTTCACGTTTTTGTGCAATTTCAAACATAACTTGGTCTATTCGCGTCTTTACCTTACGAAACAGTGGCACGAAGGCTCAACTAGCAAGTTAGACTTCTAAGAACACTAAATAGAGTACAACGGTCCACATTGATGCTTTGGAATTGCTCAACTCTATCCATAGAGGAGCTTTTCACGTTCTTGAGCAATTTGAGACATAACTTGGTCTATTCGCCGCTTTACCTTACGAAACGTGGCACGAAGGCATCAACTAGCAAGTTAGACTTTTGAGAGCACTAAATAGAGTACAAGCGGTCCACATTGATGCTTTGGAATTGCTCAACTCTCTCCATAGAGGAGCTTTTCACGTTTTTGTGCAATTTCAAACATAACTTGGTCTATTCGCGTCTTTACCTTACGAAACGTGGCACGAAGGCTCAACTAGCAAGTGAGACTTTTAAGAGCACTAAATAGAGTACAACGGTCCACATTGATGCGTTGGAATTGCTCAACTCTCTCCAGAGAGGAGCTTCTCACGTTTTTGTGCAATTTCAAACATAAATTGGTCTATTCGCGTCTTTACCTTACGAAACGTGGCACGAAGGCTTAACTAGCAAGTTAGACTTTTAAGAGCACTAAATAGAGTACAACGGTCCACAGTGATGCTTTGGAATTGCTCAACTCTCTCCATAGAGGAGCTTTTCACGTTTTTGAGCAATTTGAGACATAACTTGGTCTATTCGCCTCTTTACCTTACGAAACGTGCCACGAAGGCTGAACTAGCAAGTTAGACATTTAAGAGCACTAAATAGAGTACAACGGTCCACATTGATCTTTGGAATTGCTCAACTCTCTGCATAGAGAAGCTTTTCACGTTTTTGTGCAATTTCAAACATAACTTGGTCTATTCGCGTCTTTACCTTACGAAACGTGGCACGAAGGCTCAACTAGCAAGGTAGACTTTTAAGAGCACTAAATAGAGTACAACGGCTCACATTGATGCGTTGGAATTGCTCAACTCTCTCCATAGAGTAGCTTTTCACGTTTTTGTGCAATTTCAAACATAACTTGGTCTATTCGCGTCTTTACCTTACGAAACGTGGCACGAAGGCACAACTAGCAAGGTAGACTTTTAAGAGCACTAAATAGAGTACAACGGCTCACATTGATGCGTTGGAATTGCTCAACTCTCTCCATAGAGTAGCTTTTCACGTTTTTGTGTAATTTCAAACACAACTTGGTCTATTCGCGTCTTTAGCTTACGAAACGTGGCACGAAGGCTCAACTAGCAAGTTAGACTTCTAAGAACACTAAATAGAGTACAACGGTCCACATTGATGCTTTGGAATTGCTCAACTCTCTCCATAGAGGAGCTTTTCACGTTTTTGAGCAATTTGAGACATAACTTGGTCTATTCGCGTCTTTAACTTACGAAACGTGGCACGAAGGCTCAACTAGCAAGTTAGACATTTAAGAGCACTAAATAGAGTACAACGGTCCACATTGATGCTTTGGAATTGCTCAACTCTCTCCATAGAGGAGCTTTTCACGTTTTTGTGCAATTTGAGACATAACTTGGTCTATTCGCGTCTTTACCTTACGAAACGTGGACAGAGGCTCAACTAGCAAGTTAGACTTTTAAGAGCACTAAATAGAGTACAACGGTCCACATTGCTGCATTTGGAATTGCTCAACTCTCTCCATAGAGGAGCTGTTCACGTTTTTGTGCAATTTCAAACATAACTTGGTCTATTCGCGTCTTTACCTTACGAAACGTGGCACGAAGGCTCAACTAGCATGTTAGACTTCTAAGAATACTAAATAGAGTACAACGGTCCACATTGATGCTTTGGAATTGCTCAAGACTCTCCATAGGGAGCTTTTCTTGTTTTTGAGCAATTTGAGAGATAACTTGGTCTATTCGCATCTTTACCTTACGAAACGTGGCGCGAAGGCTCAACTAGCAAGTTAGACTTTTAAGAGCACTAAATAGAGTACAACGGTCCACATTGATGCTTTGGAATTGCTCAACTCTCTCCATAGAGGAGCTTTTCACGTTTTTGAGCAATTTGAGACATAACTTGGTCTATTCGCCTCTTTACCTTACGAAACGTGGCACGAAGGCTCAACTAGAAAGTTAGACTTTTTAAGAGCACTAAATAGAGTACAACGGTCCGATATTGATGCTTTTGGAATTGCTCAACTCCTCTCCATAGAGGAGCTTTTCACTTTTTTGTGCAATTTGAGACATAACTTGGGCTATTCGCGTCTTTACCTTACGAAGCGTGGCACGAAGGCTCACCTAGCAAGTTAGACTTCTAAGAACACTAAATAGAGTACAAAGGTCCACATTGATGCTTTGGAATTGCTCAACTCTCTCCATAGAGGAGCTTTTCACTTTTTTGAGCAATTTGAGACATAACTTGGTCTATTCGCCTCTTTACCTAACGAAACGTGGCACGAAGGCTCAACTAGCAAGTTAGACTTCTAAGAACACTAAATAGAGTAGAACGGTCCACATTGATCCTTTGGAATTGCTCAACTCTCTCCATAGAGGAGCTTTTCACGTTTTTGAGCAATTTGAGACATAACTTGGTCTATTCGCCTCTTTACCTTACGAAACGTGGCACGAAGGCTCAACTAGCAAGTTAGACTTTTAAGAGCACTAAATAGAGTACAACGGTCCACATTGATGCTTTGGAATTGCTCAACTCTCTCCATAGAGGAGCTTTTCACGTTTTTGAGCAATTTGAGACATAACTTGGTCTATTCGCCTCTTCACCTTACGAAACGTGCCACGAAGGCTCGAACTAGCAAGTTAGACTTTTAAGAGCACTAAATAGAGTACAACGGTCCACATTGATGCCTTTGGAATTTCTCAACTCTCTCCATAGAGGAGCTTTTCACGTTTTTGTGCAATTTCAAACATAACTTGGTCTATTCGCGTCTTTACCTTACGAAACGTGGCACGAAGGCTCAACTAGCAACTTAGACTTTTAAGAGCACTAAATAGAGTACAACGGTCCCACATTGATGCGTTGGAATTGCTCAACTCTCTCCATAGAGGAGCTTTTCACGTTTTTGTGCAATTTCAAACATAACTTGGTCTATTCGCGTCTTTAGCTTACGAAACGTGGCACGAAGGCTCAACTAGCAAGTTAGACTTCTAAGAACACTAAATAGAGTACAACGGTCCACATTGATGCTTTGGAATTGCTCAACTCTCTCCATAGAGGAGCTTTTCACGTTTTTGAGCAATTTGAGACATAACTTGGTCTATTCGCCTCTTTACCTTACGAAACGTGGCACGAAGGCTCAACTAGCAAGTTAGACTTTTAAGAGCACTAAATAGAGTAGCAACGGTCCACATTGATGCTTTGGAATTGCTCAACTCTCTCCATAGGAGGAGCTTTTCACGTTTTTGTGCAATTGAGACATAACTTGGTCTATTCGCGTCTTTACCTTACGAAACGTGGCACCGAGGCTCAACTAGCAAGTTAGACTATTAAGAGCACTAAATAGAGTACAACGGTCCACATTGATGCATTTGGAATTGCTCAACTCTCTCCATAGAGGAGCTTTTCACGTTTTTGTGCAATTTCAAACATAACTTGGTCTATTCGCGTCTTTACCTTACGAAACGTGGCACGAAGGCTCAACTAGCAAGTTAGACTTCTAAGAACACTAAATAGAGTACAACGGTCCACATTGATGCTTTGGAATTGCTCAACTCTCTCCATAGAGGAGCTTTTCCTGTTTTTGAGCAATTTGAGACATAACTTGGTCTATTCGCATCTTTACCTTACGAAACGTGGCAGCGAAGGCTCAACTAGCAAGTTAGACTTTTAAGAGCACTAAATAGAGTACAACGGTCCACAGTTGATGCCTTTGGAATTGCTCAACTCTCTCCATAGAGGAGCTTTTCACGTTTTTGTGCAATTTCAAACATAACTTGGTCTATTCGCGTCTTTACCTTACGAAACGTGGCACGAAGGCTTAACTAGCAAGTTAGACTTTTAAGAGCACTAAATAGAGTACAACGGTCCACATTGATGCTTTGGAATTGCTCAACTCTCTCCATAGAGGAGCTTTTCACGTTTTTGAGCAATTTGAGACATAACTTGGTCTATTCGCCTCTTTACCTTACGAAACGTGGCACGAAGGCACAACTAGCAAGTTAGACTTTTGAGAGCACTAAATAGAGTACAGCGGTCCACATTGATGCTTTGGAATTGCTCAACTCTCTCCATAGAGGAGCTTTTCACGTTTTTGTGCAATTTCAAACATAACTTGGTCTATTCGCGTCTTTACCTTACGAAACGTGGCACGAAGGCTCAACTAGCAAGTTAGACTTTTAAGAGCACTAAATAGAGTACAACGGTCCACATTGATGCTTTGGAATTGCTCAACTCTCTCCATAGAGGAGCTTCTCACGTTTTTGTGCAATTTCAAACATAACTTGGTCTATTCGCGTCTTTACCTTACGAAACGTGGCACGAAGGCTCAACTAGCAAGTTAGACTTTTAAGAGCACTAAATAGAGTACAACGGTCCACAGTGATGCTTTGGAATTGCTCAACTCTCTCCATAGAGGAGCTTTTCACGTTTTTGAGCAATTTGAGACATAACTTGGTCTATTCGCCTCTTTACCTTACGAAACGTGCCACGAAGGCTCGAACTAGCAAGTTAGACATTTAAGAGCACTAAATAGAGTACAACGGTCCACATTGATGCCTTTGGAATTGCTCAACTCTCTGCCATAGAGGAGCTTTTCACGTTTTTGTGCAATTTCAAACATAACTTGGTCTATTCGCGTCTTTACCTTACGAAACGTGGCACGAAGGCTCAACTAGCAAGGTAGACTTTTAAGAGCACTAAATAGAGTACAACGGCTCCACATTGATGCTTTGGAATTGCTCAACTCTCTCCATAGAGTAGCTTTTCACGTTTTTGTGCAATTTCAAACATAACTTGGTCTATTCGCGTCTTTACCTTACGAAACGTGGCACGAAGGCTCAACTAGCAAGGTAGACTTTTAAGAGCACTAAATAGAGTACAACGGCTCCACATTGATGCTTTGGAATTGCTCAACTCTCTCCATAGAGTAGCTTTTCACGTTTTTGTGCAATTTCAAACATAACTTGGTCTATTCGCGTCTTTAGCCTTACGAAACGTGGCACGAAGGCTCAACTAGCAAGTTAGACTTCTAAGAACACTAAATAGAGTACAACGGTCCACATTGATGCTTTGGAATTGCTCAACTCTCCCCATAGAGGAGCTTTTCACGTTTTTGAGCAATTTGAGACATAACTTGGTCTATTCGCGTCTTTAGCTTACGAAACGTGGCACGAAGGCTCAACTAGCAAGTTAGACATTTAAGAGCACTAAATAGAGTACAACGGTCCACATTGATGCTTTGGAATTGCTCAACTCTCTCCATAGACGAGCTTTTCACGTTTTTGTGCAATTTGAGACATAACTTGGTCTATTCGCGTCTTTACCTTACGAAACGTGGGACAGAGGCTCAACTAGCAAGTTAGACTTTTAAGAGCACTAAATAGAGTACAACGGTCCACATTGCTCATTTGGAATTGCTCAACTCTCTCCATAGAGGAGCTGTTCACGTTTTTATGCAATTTCAAACATAACTTGGTCTATTCGCGTCTTTACCTTACGAAACGTGGCACGAAGGCTCAACTAGCATGTTAGACTTCTAAGAATACTAAATAGAGTACAACGGTCCACATTGATGCTTTGGAATTGCTCAAGACTCTCCATAGGGGAGCTTTTCTTGTTTTTGAGCAATTTGAGAGATAACTTGGTCTATTCGCATCTTTACCTTACGAAACGTGGCGCGAAGGCTCAACTAGCAAGTTAGACTTTTAAGAGCACTAAATAGAGTACAACGGTCCACATTGATGCTTTGGAATTGCTCAACTCTCTCCATAGAGGAGCTTTTCACGTTTTTGAGCAATTTGAGACATAACTTGGTCTATTCGCCTCTTTACCTTACGAAACGTGGCACGAAGGCTCAACTAGCAAGTTAGACTTTTAAGAGCACTAAATAGAGTACAACGGTCCGATATTGATGCTTTTGGAATTGCTCAACTCTCTCCATAGAGGAGCTTTTCACTTTTTTGTGCAATTTGAGACATAACTTGGTCTATTCGCGTCTTTACCTTACGAAGCGTGGCACGAAGGCTCACCTAGCAAGTTAGACTTCTAAGAACACTAAATAGAGTACAACGGTCCACATTGATGCTTTGGAATTGCTCAACTCTCTCCATAGAGGAGCTTTTCACGTTTTTGAGCAATTTGAGACATAACTTGGTCTATTCGCCTCTTTACCTAACGAAACGTGGCACGAAGGCTCAACTAGCAAGTTAGACTTCTAAGAACACTAAATAGAGTAGAACGGTCCACATTGATGCCTTTGGAATTGCTCAACTCTCTCCATAGAGGAGCTTTTCACGTTTTTGAGCAATTTGAGACATAACTTGGTCTATTCGCCTCTTTACCTTACGAAACGTGGCACGAATGCTCAACTAGCAAGTTAGACTTTTAAGAGCACTAAATAGAGTACAACGGTCCACATTGATGCTTTGGAATTGCTCAACTCTCTCCATAGAGGAGCTTTTCACGTTTTTGAGCAATTTGAGACATAACTTGGTCTATTCGCCTCTTCACCTTACGAAACGTGGCACGAAGGCTCAACTAGCAAGTTAGACTTTTAAGAGCACTAAATAGAGTACAACGGTCCACATTGATCCTTTGGAATTTCTCAACTCTCTGCATAGAGGAGCTTTTCACGTTTTTGTGCAATTTCAAGACATAACTTGGTCTATTCGCGTCTTTACCTTACGAAACGTGGCACGAAGGCTCAACTAGCAACGTAGACTTTTAAGAGCACTAAATAGAGTACAACGGTCCCACATTGATGCTTTGGAATTGCTCAACTCTCTCCATAGAGGAGCTTTTCACGTTTTTGTGCAATTTCAAACATAACTTGGTCTATTCGCGTCTTTAGCTTACGAAACGTGGCACGAAGGCTCAACTAGCAAGTTAGACTTCTAAGAACACTAAATAGAGTACAACGGTCCACATTGATGCTTTGGAATTGCTCAACTCTCTCCATAGAGGAGCTTTTCACGTTTTTGAGCAATTTGAGACATAACTTGGTCTATTCGCCTCTTTACCTTACGAAACGTGGCACGAAGGCTCAACTAGCAAGTTAGACTTTTAAGAGCACTAAATAGAGTGCAACGGTCCACATTGATGCTTTGGAATTGCTCAACTCTCTCCATAGAGGAGCTTTTCACGTTTTTGTGCAAATTGAGACATAACTTGGTCTATTCGCGTCTTAACCTTACGAAACGTGGCACCGAAGGCTCAACTAGCAAGTTAGACTATTAAGAGCACTAAATAGAGTACAACGGTCCACATTGATCATTTGGAATTGCTCAACTCTCTCCATAGAGGAGCTTTTCACGTTTTTGTGCAATTTCAAACATAACTTGGTCTATTCGCGTCTTTACCTTACGAAACGTGGCACGAAGGCTCAACTAGCAAGTTAGACTTCTAAGAACACTAAATAGAGTACAACGGTCCACATTGATGCTTTGGAATTGCTCAACTCTCTCCATAGAGGAGCTTTTCCTTGTTTTTGAGCAATTTGAGACATAACTTGGTCTATTCGCATCTTTACCTTACGAAACGTGGCACGAAGGCTCAACTAGCAAGTTAGACTTTTAAGAGCACTAAATAGAGTACAACGGTCCACATTGATCCTTTGGAATTGCTCAACTCTCTCCATAGAGGAGCTTTTCACGTTTTTGTGCAATTTCAAACATAACTTTGTCTATTCGCGTCTTTACCTTACGAAACGTGGCACGAAGGCTTCAACTAGCAAGTTAGACTTTTAAGAGCACTAAATAGAGTACAACGGTCCACATTGATGCTTTGGAATTGCTCAACTCTCTCCATAGAGGAGCTTTTCACGTCTTTGAGCAATTTGAGACATAACTTGGTCTATTCGCCTCTTTACCTTACGAAACGTGGCACGAAGGCTCAACTAGCAAGTTAGACTTTTTAAGAGCACTAAATAGAGTACAACGGTCCGACTATTGATGCTTTGGAATTGCTCAACTCTCTCCATAGAGGAGCTTTTCACGTTTTTGTGCAATTTGAGACATAACTTGGTCTATTCGCGTCTTTACCTTACGAAACGTGGGACAGAGGCTCAACTAGCAAGTTAGACTTTTAAGAGCACTAAATAGAGTACAACGGTCCACATTGATGCATTTGGAATTGCTCAACTCTCTCCATAGAGGAGCTGTTCACGTTTTTATGCAATTTCAAACATAACTTGGTCTATTCGCGTCTTTACCTTACGAAACGTGGCACGAAGGCTCAACTAGCAATGTTAGACTTCTAAGAATACTAAATAGAGTACAACGGTCCACATTGATGCTTTGGAATTGCTCAAGACTCTCTCCATAGAGGAGCTTTTCCTGTTTTTGAGCAATTTGAGACATAACTTGGTCTATTCGCATCTTTACCTTACGAAACGTGGCACGAAGGCTCAACTAGCAAGTTAGACTTTTAAGAGCACTAAATAGAGTACAACGGTCCACATTGATGCTTTGGAATTGCTCAACTCTCTCCATAGAGGAGCTTTTCACGTTTTTGAGCAATTTGAGACATAACTTGGTCTATTCGCCTCTTTACCTTACGAAACGTGGCACGAAGGCTCAACTAGAAAGTTAGACTTTTAAGAGCACTAAATAGAGTACAACGGTCCGATATTGATGCTTTGGAATTGCTCAACTCTCTCCATAGAGGAGCTTTTCACGTTTTTGTGCAATTTGAGACATAACTTGGGCTATTCGCGTCTTTACCTTACGAAGCGTGGCACGAAGGCTCACCTAGCAAGTTAGACTTCTAAGAACACTAAATAGAGTACAAAGGTCCACATTGATGCTTTGGAATTGCTCAACTCTCTCCATAGAGGAGCTTTTCACGTTTTTGTGCAATTTGAGACATAACTTGGTCTATTCGCCTCTTTACCTAACGAAACGTGGCACGAAGGCTCAACTAGCAAGTTAGACTTCTAAGAACACTAAATAGAGTAGAACGGTCCACATTGATCCTTTGGAATTGCTCAACTCTCTGCATAGAGGAGCTTTTCACGTTTTTGTGCAAATTGAGACATAACTTGGTCTATTCGCGTCTTTACCTTACGAAACGTGGCACCGAGACTCAACTAGCAAGTTAGACTATTAAGAGCACTAAATAGAGTACAACGGTCCACATTGATCATTTGGAATTGCTCAACTCTCTCCATAGAGGAGCTTTTTACGTTTTTGTACAATTTCAAACAGAACTTGGTCTATTCGCGTCTTTAGCTTACGAAACGTGGCACGAAGGCTCAACTAGCAAGTTAGACTTCTAACAACACTAAATAGAGTACAACGGTCCACATTGATGCGTTGGAATTGCTCAACTCTCTCCATAGAGGAGCTTTTCACGTTTTTGAGCAATTTGAGACATAACTTGGTCTATTCGCCTCTTTACCTTACGAAACGTGGCACGAAGGCTCAACTAGCAAGTTAGACTTTTAAGAGCACTAAATAGAGTGCAACGGTCCACATTGATGCTTTGGAATTGCTCAACTCTCTCCATAGAGGAGCTTTTCACGTTTTTGTGCAAATTGAGACATAACTTGGTCTATTCGCGTCTTTACCTTACGAAACGTGGCACCGAAGACTCAACTAGCAAGTTAGACTATTAAGAGCACTAAATAGAGTACAACGGTCCACATTGATCATTTGGAATTGCTCAACTCTCTCCATAGAGGAGCTTTTCACGTTTTTGTGCAATTTCAAACATAACTTGGTCTATTCGCGTCTTTACCTTACGAAACGTGGCACGAAGGCTCAACTAGCAAGTTAGACTTCTAAGAACACTAAATAGAGTACAACGGTCCACATTCATGCTTCGGAATTGCTCAAGACTCTCCATAGGGAGCTTTTCCTTGTTTTTGAGCAATTTGAGACATAACTTGGTCTATTCGCATCTTTACCTTACGAAACGTGGCGCGAAGGCTCAACTAGCAAGTTAGACTTTTAAGAGCACTAAATAGAGTACAACGGTCCACATTGATCCTTCGGAATTGCTCAACTCTCTCCATAGGGGAGCTTTTCACGTTTTTGTGCAATTTCAAACATAAATTGGTCTATTCGCGTCTTTACCTTACGAAACGTGGCACGAAGGCTTAACTAGCAAGTTAGACTTTTAAGAGCACTAAATAGAGTACAACGGTCCACATTGATGCTTTGGAATTGCTCAACTCTCTCCATAGAGGAGCTTTTCACGTTTTTGAGCAATTTGAGACATAACTTGGTCTATTCGCCTCTTTACCTTACGAAACGTGGCACGAAGGCTCAACTAGAAAGTTAGATTTTTAAGAGCACTAAATAGAGTACAACGGTCCGATATTGATGCTTTGGAATTGCTCAACTCCTCTCCATAGAGGAGCTTTTCACTTTTTTGTGCAATTTGAGACATAACTTGGGCTATTCGCGTCTTTACCTTACGAAGCGTGGCACGAAGGCTCACCTAGCAAGTTAGACTTCTAAGAACACTAAATAGAGTACAAAGGTCCACATTGATGCTTTGGAATTGCTCAACTCTCTCCATAGAAGAGCTTTTCACTTTTTGAGCAATTTGAGACATAACTTGGTCTATTCGCCTCTTTACCTAACGAAACGTGGCACGAAGGCTCAACTAGCAAGTTAGACTTCTAAGAACACTAAATAGAGTAGAACGGTCCACATTGATGCCTTTGGAATTGCTCAACTCTCTCCATAGAGGAGCTTTTCACGTTTTTGAGCAATTTGAGACATAACTTGGTCTATTCGCCTCTTTACCTTACGAAACGTGGCACGAATGCTCAACTAGCAAGTTAGACTTTTAAGAGCACTAAATAGAGTACAACGGTCCACATTGATCCTTTGGAATTGCTCAACTCTCTGCATAGAGGAGCTTTTCACGTTTTTGTGCAATTTCAAACATAACTTGGTCTATTCGCGTCTTTACCTTACGAAACGTGGCACGAAGGCTCAACTAGCAACGGAGACTTTTAAGAGCACTAAATAGAGTACAACGGTCCACATTGATGCTTTGGAATTGCCCAACTCTCTCCATAGAGGAGCTTTTCACGTTTTTGAGCAATTTGAGACATAACTTGGTCTATTCGCCTCTTTACCTTATGAAACGAGGCACGAAGGCTCAACTAGCAAGTTAGACTTTTAAGAGCACTAAATAGAGTGCAACGGTCCACATTGATGCTTTGGAATTGCTCAACTCTCTCCATAGAGGAGGTTTTCACGTTTTTGTGCAAATTGAGACATAACTTGGTCTATTCGCGTCTTTACCTTACGAAACGTGGCACCGAGGCTCAACTAGCAAGTTAGACTATTAAGAGCACTAAATAGAGTACAACGGTCCACATTGATCATTTGGAATTGCTCAACTCTCTCCATAGAGGAGCTTTTCACGTTTTTGTGCAATTTCAAACATAACTTGGTCTATTCGCATCTTTACCTTACGAAACGTGGCACGAAGGCTCAACTAGCAAGTTAGACTTCTAACAACACTAAATAGAGTACAACAGTCCACATTGATGCTTTGGAATTGCTGAACTCTCTCCATAGAGGAGCTTTTCACGTTTTTGTGCAATTCCAAACATAACTTGGTCTATTGGCATCTTTACCTTACGAAACGTGGCAGCGAAGGCTCAACTAGCAAGTTAGACTTCTAACAACACTAAATAGAGTACAACAGTCCACATTGATGCTTTGGAATTGCTGAACTCTCTCCATAGAGGAGCTTTTCACGTTTTTGTGCAATTCCAAACATAACTTGGTCTATTGGCGTCTTTACCTTACGAAACGTGGCACGAAGGCTCAACTAGCAAGTTAGACTTTTAAGAGCACTAAATAGAGTACAACGGTCCACATTGATGCTTTGGAATTGCTCAACTCTCTCCATAGAGGAGCTTTTCACGTTTTTGAGCAATTTGAGACATAACTTGGTCGATTCGCCTCGTTACCTTACGAAACGTGGCACGAAGGCTCAACTAGAAAGTTAGATTTTTAAGAGCACTAAATAGAGTACAACGGCCGATATTGGTGCTTTGGAATTGCTCAACTCCCTCCATAGAGGAGCTTTTCACTTTTTTGTGCAATTTGAGACATAACTTGGTCTATTCGCGTCATTACCTTACGAAGCGCTCAACTCTCTCCATAGAGGAGCTTTTCACGTTTTTGTGCAATTTGAGACATAACTTGGTCTATTCGCGTCTTTACCTTACGAAACGTGGCACGAAAGCTCAACTAGCAAGTTAGACTTCTAAGAACACTAAATAGAGTAGAACGGTCCACATTGATGCTTTGGCATTGCTCAACTCTGTCCATAGAGGAGCTTTTCACGTTTTTGTGCAATTTGAGACATAACTTGGTCTATTCGCGTCTTTACCTTACGAAACGTGACACGAAGGAGCTTTTCACGTTTTTGTGCAATTTCAACCATAACTTGGTCTATTCGCGTCTTGACCTTACGAAACGTGGCACGAAGGCTCAACTAGCAAGTTAGACTTCTAAGAACACTAAATAGAGTACAACGGTCCACATTGACGCTTTGGAATTGCTCAACTCTATCCATAGAGGAGCTTTTCACGTTCTTGAGCAATTAGAGACAAAACTTGGTCTATTCGCCTCTTTACCTTACGAAACGTGGCACGAAGGCTCAACTAGCAAGTTAGACTTTTGAGAGCACTAAATAGAGTACAGCGGTCCACATTGAAGCTTTGGAATTGCTCAACTCTCTCCATAGAGGAGCTTTTCACGTTTTTGTGCAATTTCAAACATAACTTGGTCTATTTGCGTCTTTACCTTACGAAACGTGGCACGAAGGCTCAACTAGCAAGTTAGACTTCTAAGAACACTAAATAGAGTACAACGGTCCACATTGATGCTTTGGAATTGCTCAACTCTATCCATAGAGGAGCTTTTCACGTTTTTGTGCAATTTGAGACATAACTTGGTCTATTCGCGTCTTTACCTTACGAAGCGTGGCACGAAGGCTCACCTAGCAAGTTAGACTTCTAAGAACACTAAATAGAGTACAAAGGTCCACATTGATGCTTTGGAATTGCTCAACTCTCTCCATAGAGGAGCTTTTCACGTTTTTGAGCAATTTGAGACATAACTTGGTCTATTCGCCTCTTTACCTTACGAAACGTGGCACGAAGGCTCAACTAAGCAAGTTAGACTTCTAAGAACACTAAATAGAGTAGAACGGTCCACATTGATGCCTTTGGAATTGCTCAACTCTCTCCATAGAGGAGCTTTTCACGTTTTTGAGCAATTTGAGACATAACTTGGTCTATTCGCCTCTTTACCTTACGAAACGTGGCACGAATGCTCAACTAGCAAGTTAGAATTTTAAGAGCACTAAATAGAGTACAACGGTCCACATTGATGCTTTCGAATTGCTCAACTCTCTCCATAGAGGTAGCTTTTCACGTTTTTGAGCAATTTGAGACATAACTTGGTCTATTCGCCTCTTTACCTTACGAAACGTGCCACGAAGGCTGAACTAGCAAGTTAGACATTTAAGAGCACTAAATAGAGTACAACGGTCCACATTGATCCTTTGGAATTGCTCAACTCTCTGCATAGAGGAGCTTTTCACGTTTTTGTGCAATTTCAAACATAACTTGGTCTATTCGCGTCTTTACCTTACGAAACGTGGCACGAAGGCTCAACTAGCAAGGGAGACTTTTAAGAGCACTAAATAGAGTAGAACGGTCCACATTGATGCTTTGGCATTGCTCAACTCTGTCCATAGAGGAGCTTTTCACGTTTTTGTGCAATTTGAGACATAACTTGGTCTATTCGCGTCTTTACCTTACGAAACGTGGCACGAAGGCTCAACTAGCAAGTTAGACTTCTAAGAACACTAAATAGAGTACAACGGTCCACATTGATGCTTCGGAATTGCTCAACTCTCTCCATAGAGGAGCTTTTCTTGTTTTTGAGCAATTTGAGAAATAACTTGGTCTATTCGCATCTTTACCTTACGAAACGTGGCGCGAAGGCTCAACTAGCAAGTTAGACTTTTAAGAGCACTAAATAGAGTACAACGGTCCACATTGATGCCTTCGGAATTGCTCAACTCTCTCCATAGAGGAGCTTTTCACGTTTTTGTGCAATTTCAAACATAACTTGGTCTATTCGCGTCTTTACCTTACGAAACGTGGCACGAAGGCTTCAACTAGCAAGTTAGACTTTTAAGAGCACTAAATAGAGTACAACGGTCCACATTGATGCTTTGGAATTGCTCAACTCTCTCCATAGAGGAGCTTTTCACGTTTTTGAGCAATTTGAGACATAACTTGGTCTATTCGCCTCTTTACCTTACGAAACGTGGCACGAAGGCTCAACTAGCAAGTTAGACTTTTTAAGAGCACTAAATAGAGTACAACGGTCCGATATTGATGCTTTGGAATTGCTCAACTCCCTCCATAGAGGAGCTTTTCACGTTTTTGTGCAATTTGAGACATAACTTGGTCTATTCGCGTCTTTACCTTACGAAGCGTGGCACGAAGGCTCACCTAGCAAGTTAGACTTCTAAGAACACTAAATAGAGTACAAAGGTCCACATTGATGCTTTGGAATTGCTCAACTCTCTCCATTAGAAGAGCTTTTCACGTTTTTGAGCAATTTGAGACATAACTTGGTCTATTCGCCTCTTTACCTAACGAAACGTGGCACGAAGGCTCAACTAGCAAGTTAGACTTCTAAGAACACTAAATAGAGTAGAACGGTCCACATTGATCCTTTGGAATTGCTCAACTCTCTCCATAGAGGAGCTTTTCACGTTTTTGAGCAATTTGAGACATAACTTGGTCTATTCGCCTCTTTACCTTACGAAACGTGGCACGAATGCTCAACTAGCAAGTTAGACTTTTAAGAGCACTAGATAGAGTACAACGGTCCACATTGATCCTTTGGAATTGCTCAACTCTCTGCATAGAGGAGCTTTTCACGTTTTTGTGCAATTTCAAACATAACTTGGTCTATTCGCGTCTTTACCTTACGAAACGTGGCACGAAGGCTCAACTAGCAACGGAGACTTTTAAGAGCACTAAATAGAGTACAACGGCCCACATTGATGCGTTGGAATTGTTCAACTCTCTCCATAGAGGAGCTTTTCACGTTTTTGTGCAATTTCAAACAGAACTTGGTCTATTCGCGTCTTTAGCTTACGAAACGTGGCACGAAGGCTCAACTAGCAAGTTAGACTTCTAAGAACACTAAATAGAGTACAACGGTCTACATTGATGCTTTGGAATTGCCCAACTCTCTCCATAGAGGAGCTTTTCACGTTTTTGAGCAATTTGAGACATAACTTGGTCTATTCGCCTCTTTACCTTACGAAACGTGGCACGAAGGCTCAACTAGCAAGTTAGACTTTTAAGAGCACTAAATAGAGTGCAACGGTCCACATTGATGCTTTGGAATTGCTCAACTCTCTCCGTAGAGGAGGTTTTCACGTTTTTGTGCAAATTGAGACATAACTTGGTCTATTCGCGTCTTTACCTTACGAAACGTGGCACCGAGGCTCAACTAGCAAGTTAGACTATTAAGAGCACTAAATAGAGTACAACGGTCCACATTGATCATTTGGAATTGCTCAACTCTCTCCATAGAGGAGCTTTTCACGTTTTTGTGCAATTTCAAACATAACTTGGTCTATTCGCATCTTTACCTTACGAAACGTGGCACGAAGGCTCAACTAGCAAGTTAGACTTCTAAGAACACTAAATAGAGTACAACGGTCCACATTGATGCTTTGGAATTGCTCAAGACTCTCCATAGGGGAGCTTTTCTTGTTTTTGAGCAATTTTAGACATAACTTGGTCTATTCGCATCTTTACCTTACGAAACGTGGCGCGAAGGCTCAACTAGCAAGTTAGACTTTTAAGAGCACTAAATAGAGTACAACGGTCCACGTTGATCCTTTGGAATTGCTCAACTCTCTCCATAGGGGAGCTTTTCACGTTTTTGTGCAATTTCAAACATAAATTGGTCTATTCGCGTCTTTACCTTACGAAACGTGGCACGAAGGCTTAACTAGCAAGTTAGACTTTTAAGAGCACTAAATAGAGTACAACGGTCCACATTGATGCTTTGGAATTGCTCAACTCTCTCCATAGAGGAGCTTTTCACGTTTTTGAGCAATTTGAGACATAACTTGGTCTATTCGCCTCTTTACCTTACGAAACGTGGCACGAAGGCTCAACTAGAAAGTTAGACTTTTTAAGAGCACTAAATAGAGTACAACGGTCCGATATTGGATGCTTTGGAATTGCTCAACTCCCTCCATAGAGGAGCTTTTCACTTTTTTGTGCAATTTGAGACATAACTTGGTCTATTCGCGTCTTTACCTTACGAAGCGTGGCACGAAGGCTCACCTAGCAAGTTAGACTTCTAAGAACACTAAATAGAGTACAAAGGTCCACATTGATGCTTTGGAATTGCTCAACTCTCTCCATAGAGGAGCTTTTCACGTTTTTGAGCAATTTGAGACATAACTTGGTCTATTCACCTCTTTACCTAACGAAACGTGGCACGAAGGCTCAACAAGCAAGTTAGACTTCTAAGAACACTAAATAGAGTAGAACGGTCCACATTGATCCTTTGGAATTGCTCAACTCTCTCCATAGAGGAGCTTTTCACGTTTTTGAGCAATTTGAGACATAACTTGGTCTATTCGCCTCTTTACCTTACGAAACGTGGCACGAATGCTCAACTAGCAAGTTAGAATTTTAAGAGCACTAAATAGAGTACAACGGTCCACATTGATGCTTTCGAATTGCTCAACTCTCTCCATAGAGGTGCTTTTCACGTTTTTGAGCAATTTGAGACATAACTTGGTCTATTCGCCTCTTTACCTTACGAAACGTGCCACGAAGGCTGAACTAGCAAGTTAGACATTTAAGAGCACTAAATAGAGTACAACGGTCCACATTGATCCTTTGGAATTGCTCAACTCTCTGCATAGAGGAGCTTTTCACGTTTTTGTGCAATTTCAAACATAACTTGGTCTATTCGCGTCTTTACCTTACGAAACGTGGCACGAAGGCTCAACTAGCAAGGGAGACTTTTAAGAGCACTAAATAGAGTGGAACGGTCCACATTGATGCTTTGGCATTGCTCAACTCTGTCCATAGAGGAGCTTTTCACGTTTTTGTGCAATTTGAGACATAACTTGGTCTATTCGCGTCTTTACCTTACGAAACGTGGCACGAAGGAGCTTTTCACGTTTTTGTGCAATTTCAACCATAACTTGGTCTATTCGCGTCTTTACCTTACGAAACGTGGCACGAAGGCTCAACTAGAAAGTTAGATTTTTAAGAGCACTAAATAGAGTACAACGGACGATATTGGTGCTTTGGAATTGCTCAACTCCCTCCATAGAGGAGCTTTTCACTTTTTTGTGCAATTTGAGACATAACTTGGTCTATTCGCATCTTTACCTTACGAAGCGTGGCACGAAGGCTACCCTAGCAAGTTAGACTTCTAAGAACACTAAATAGAGTACAAAGGTCCACATTGATGCTTTGGAATTGCTCAACTCTCTCCATAGAGGAGCTTTTCACGTTTTTGTGCAATTTGAGACATAACTTGGTCTATTCGCGTCTTTACCTTACGAAACGTGGCACGAAAGCTCAACTAGCAAGTTAGACTTCTAAGAACACTAAATAGAGTAGAACGGTCCACATTGATGCTTTGGCATTGCTCAACTCTGTCCATAGAGGAGCTTTTCACGTTTTTGTGCAATTTGAGACATAAGTTGGTCTATTCGCGTCTTTACCTTACGAAACGTGGCACGAAGGAGCTTTTCACGTTTTTGTGCAATTTCAACCATAACTTGGTCTATTCGCGTCTTTACCTTACGAAACGTGGCACGAAGGCTCAACTAGCAAGTTAGACTTCTAAGAACACTAAATAGAGTACAACGGTCCACATTGACGCTTTCGAATTGCTCAACTCTATCCATAGGAGGAGCTTTTCACGTTCTTGAGCAATTTGAGACATAACTTGGTCTATTCACCTCTTTACCTTACGAAACGTGGCACAAAGGCTCAACTAGCAAGTTAGACTTTTGAGAGCACTAAATAGAGTACAGCGGTCCACAATGAAGCTTTGGAATTGCTCAACTCTCTCCATAGGAGGAGCTTTTCACGTTTTTGTGCAATTTCAAACATAACTTGGTCTATTTGCGTCTTTACCTTACGAAACGTGGCACGAAGGCTCAACTAGCAAGTGAGACTTCTAAGAACACTAAATAGAGTACAACGGTCCACATTGATGCTTTGGAATTGCTCAACTCTATCCATAGAGGAGCTTTTCACTTTTTTGTGCAATTTGAGACATAACTTGGGCTATTCGCGTCTTTACCTTACGAAGCGTGGCACGAAGGCTCACCTAGCAAGTTAGACTTCTAAGAACACTAAATAGAGTACAAAGGTCCACATTGATGCTTTGGAATTGCTCAACTCTCTCCATAGAGGAGCTTTTCACGTTTTTTAGCAATTTGAGACATAACTTGGTCTATTCGCCTCTTTACCTAACGAAACGTGGCACGAAGGCTCAACTAGCAAGTTAGACTTCTAAGAACACTAAATATAGTAGAACGGTCCACATTGATCCTTTGGAATTGCTCAACTCTCTCCATAGAGGAGCTTTTCACGTTTTTGAGCAATTTGAGACATAACTTGGTCTATTCGCCTCTTTACCTTACGAAACGTGCCACGAAGGCTGAACTAGCAAGTTAGACTTTTAAGAGCACTAAATAGAGTAGAACGGTCCACATTGATCCTTTGGAATTGCTCAACTCTCTGCATAGAGGAGCTTTTCACGTTTTTGTGCAATTTCAAACATAACTTGGTCTATTCGCGTCTTTACCTTACGAAACGTGGCACGAAGGCTCAACTAGCAAGGTAGACTTTTAAGAGCACTAAATAGAGTACAACGGCCCACATTGATGCATTGGAATTGCTCAACTCTCTCCATAGAGGAGCTTTTCACGTTTTTGTGCAATTTCAAACACAACTTGGTCTATTCGCGTCTTTAGCTTACGAAACGTGGCACGAAGGCTCAACTAGCAAGTTAGACTTCTAACAACACTAAATAGAGTACAACGGTCCACATTGATGCTTTGGAATTGCTCAACTCTCTCCATAGAGGAGCTTTTCATGTTTTTTAGCAATTTGAGACATAACTTGGTCTATTCGCCTCTTTACCTTACGAAACGTGGCACGAAGGCTCAACTAGCAAGTTAGACTTTTAAGAGCACTAAATAGAGTGCAACGGTCCACATTGATGCTTTGGAATTGCTCAACTCTCTCCATGGAGGAGCTTTTCACGTTTTTGTGCAATTTGAGACATAACTTGGTCTATTCGCGTCCTTACCTTACGAAACGTGGCACGAAGGCTCAACTAGCAACTTAGACTTTCAAGAGCACTAAATAGAGTACAACGGTCCACATTGATGCTTTGGAATTGCTCAACTGTCTCCATAGAGGAGCTTTTCACGTTTTTGTGCAATTTGAGACATAACTTGGTCTATTCGCGTCTTTACCTTACGAAACGTGGCACGAAGGCTCAACTAGCAAGTTAGACTTTTAAAAGCACTAAATTAGAGCTACAACGGTCCACATTGATGCTTTGGAATTGCTCAACTCTCTCCATAGAGGAGCTTTTCACGTTTTTGTGCAATTTCAAACATAACTTGGTCTATTCGCTGTCTTTACCTTACGAAACGTGGCACGAAGGCTGAACTAGCAAGTGAGACTTCTAAGAACACTAAATAGAGTACAACGGTCCACATTGATGCTTTGGAATTGCTCAACTCTCTCCATAGAGGAGCTTTTCACGTCTTTGAACAATTTGAGACATAACTTGGTCTATTCACCTCTTTACCTTACGAAACGTGGCACGAAGGCTCAACTAGCAAGTTAGACTTCTTAAGAACCCTAAATAGAGTACAACGGTCCACATTGATGCTTTGGAATTGCTCAACTCTTTCCGTAGAGGAGCTTTTCACGTTTTTGTGCAATTTCAAACATAACTTGGTCTATTCGCGTCTTTACCTTACGAAACGTGGCACGAAGGCTGAACTAGCAAGTTAGACTTCTAAGAACACTAAATAGAGTACAACGGTCCACATTGATGCTTTGGAATTGCAGAACTCTCTCCATAGAGGAGTTTTTCCTTGTTTTTGAGCAATTTGAGACATAACTTGGTCTATTCGCCTCTTTACCTTACGAAACGTGGCACGAAGGCTCAACTAGCAAGTTAGACTTTGAAGAGCACTAAATAGAGTACAACGGTCCACATTGATGCTTTGGAATTGCTCAACCCTCTCCATAGAGGAGCTTTTCACGTTTTTGTGCAATTTCAAACATAACTTGGTCTATTCGCGTCTTTACCTTACGAAACGTGGCACGAAGGCTCAACTACCAAGTTAGACTTCTAAGAACACTAAATAGAGTACAACGGTCCACATTGACGCTTTGGAATTGCTCAACTCTATCCATAGAGGAGCTTTTCACGTTCTTGAGCAATTAGAGACATAACTTGGTCTATTCGCCTCTTTACCTTACGAAACGTGGCACGAAGGCTCAACTAGCAAGTTAGACTTTTGAGAGCACTAAATAGAGTACAGCGGTCCACATTGAAGCTTTGGAATTGCTCAACTCTCTCCATAGAGGAGCTTTTCACGTTTTTGTGCAATTTCAAACATAACTTGGTCTATTTGCGTCTTTACCTTACGAAACGTGGCACGAAGGCTCAACTAGCAAGTTAGACTTCTAAGAACACTAAATAGAGTACAACGGTCCACATTGATGCTTTGGAATTGCTCAACTCTATCCATAGAGGAGCTTTTCACTTTTTTGTGCAATTTGAGACATAACTTGGGCTATTCGCGTCTTTACCTTACGAAGCGTGGCACGAAGGCTCAACTACCAAGTTAGACTTCTAAGAACACTAAATAGAGTACAACGGTCCACATTGATGCTTTGGAATTGCTCAACTCTCTCCATAGAGGAGCTTTTCACGTTTTTGAGCAATTTGAGACATAACTTGGTCTATTCGCCTCTTTACCTTACGAAACGTGCCACGAAGGCTGAACTAGCAAGTTAGACTTTTGAGAGCACTAAATAGAGTACAACGGTCCACATTGATCCTTTGGAATTGCTCAACTCTCTGCATAGAGGAGCTTTTCACGTTTTTGTGCAATTTCAAACATAACTTGGTCTATTCGCGTCTTTACCTTACGAAACGTGGCACGAAGGCTCAACTAGCAAGGGAGACTTTTAAGAGCACTAAATAGAGAACAACGGCCCACATTGATGCATTGGAATTGCTCAACTCTCTCCATAGAGGAGCTTTTCACGTTTTTGTGCAATTTCAAACACAACTTGGTCTATTCGCGTCTTTAGCTTACGAAACGTGGCACGAAGGCTCAACTAGCAAGTTAGACTTCTAACAACACTAAATAGAGTACAACGGTCCACATTGATGCTTTGGAATTGCTCAACTCTCTCCATAGAGGGAGGAGCTTTTCACGTTTTTGAGCAATTTGAGACATAACTTGGTCTATTCGCGTCCTTACCTTACGAAACGTGGCACGAAGGCTCAACTAGCAACTTAGACTTTCAAAGGCACTAAATAGAGTACAACGGTCCACATTGATGCTTTGGAATTGCTCAACTGTCTCCATAGAGGAGCTTTTCACGTTTTTGTGCAATTTGAGACATAACTTGGTCTATTCGCGTCTTTACCTTACGAAACGTGGCACGAAGGCTCAACTAGCAAGTTAGACTTTTAAAAGCACTAAATTGAGCACAACGGTCCGCATTGATGCTTTGGAATTGCTCAACTCTCTCCATAGAGGAGCTTTTCACGTTTTTGTGCAATTTCAAACATAACTTGGTCTATTCGCGTCTTTACCTTACGAAACGTGGCACGAAGGCTGAACTAGCAAGTGAGACTTCTAAGAACACTAAATAGAGTACAACGGTCCACATTGATGCTTTGGAATTGCTCAACTCTCTCCATAGAGGAGCTTTTCACGTCTTTGAACAATTTGAGACATAACTTGGTCTATTCGCCTCTTTACCTTACAAAACGTGGCACGAAGGCTCAACTAGCAAGTTAGACTTCTTAGAACACTAAATAGAGTACAACGGTCCACATTGATGCTTTGGAATTGCTCAACTCTTTCCATAGAGGAGCTTTTCACGTTTTTGTGCAATTTCAAACATAACTTGGTCTATTCGCGTCTTTACCTTACGAAACGTGGCACGAAGGCTGAACTAGCAAGTTAGACTTCTAAGAACACTAAATAGAGTACAACGGTCCACATTGATGCTTTGGAATTGCAGAACTCTCTCCATAGAGGAGTTTTTCTTGTTTTTTAGCAATTTGACACATAACTTGGTCTATTCGCCTCTTTACCTTACGAAACGTGGCACGAAGGCTCAACTAGCAAGTTAGACTTTGAAGAGCACTAAATAGAGTACAACGGTCCACATTGATGCTTTGGAATTGCTCAACTCTCTCCATAGAGGAGTTTTTCCTGTTTTTGAGCAATTTGAGACATAACTTGGTCTATTCGCCTCTTTACCTTACGAAACGTGGCACGAAGGCTCAACTAGCAAGTTAGACTTTTAAGAGCACTAAATAGAGTACAACAGTCCACATTGATGCTTTGGAATTGCTCAACTCTCTCCATAGAGGAGCTTTTCACGTCTTTGAGCAATTTGAGACATAACTTGGTCTATTCGCCTCTTTACCTTACGAAACGTGGCACGAAGGCTCAACTAGCAAGTTAGACATTTAATAGCACTAAATAGAGTACAACGGTCCACATTGATCCTTCGGAATTGCTCAACTCTCTCCATAGAGGAGCTTTTCACGTTTTTGTGCAATTTCAAACATAACTTGGTCTATTCGCGTCTTTACCTTACGAAACGTGGCACGAAGACTGAACTAGCAAGTTAGACTTCTAAGAACACTAAATAGACTACAACGGTCCACATTGATGCTTTGGAATTGCTCAACTCTCTCCATAGAGGAGTTTTTCTTGTTTTTGAGCAATTTGAGACATAACGTGGTCTATTCGCCTTTTTACCTTACGAAACGTGGCACGAAGGCTCAACTAGCAAGTTAGACTTTTAAGAGCACTAAATAGAGTACAACAGCCCACATTGATGCTTTGGCATTGCTCAACTCTCTCCATAGAGGAGCTTTTCACGTTTTTGTGCAATTTCAAACATAACTTGGTCTATTCGCGTCTTTACCTTACGAAACGTGGCACGAAGGCTCAACTAGCAAGTTAGACTTCTAAGAACACTAAAAGAGTACAACGGTCCACATTGATGCTTTGGAATTGCTAAACTCTCTCCATAGAGGAGCTTTTCACGTTTTTGAGCAATTTGAGACATAACTTGGTCTATTCGCCTCTTTACCTTACGAAACGTGGCACGAAGGCTCAACTAGCAAGTTAGACTTTTAAGAGCACTAAATAGAGTACAACGGTCCACATTGATGCTTTGGAATTGCTCAACTCTCTCCATAGAGGAGCTTTTCGCGTTTTTGTGCAATTTGAGACATAACTTGGTCTATTCGCGTCTTTACCTTATGAAACGTGGCACAGAGGCTCAACTAGCAAGTTAGACTTTTAATAGCACTAAATAGAGTACAACGGTCCACATTGATCCTTCGGAATTGCTCAACTCTCTCCATAGAGGAGCTTTTCACGTTTTTGTGCAATTTCAAACATAACTTGGTCTATTCGCGTCTTTACCTTACGAAACGTGGCACGAAGACTGAACTAGCAAGTTAGACTTCTAAAAACACTAAATAGAGTACAACCGTCCACATTGATGCTTTGGAATTGCTCAACTCTCTCCATAGAGGAGTTTTTCTTGTTTTTGAGCAATTTGAGACGTAACTTGGTCTATTCGCCTCTTTACCTTACGAAACGTGGCACGAAGGCTCAACTAGCAAGTTAGACTTTTAAGAGCACTAAATACAGTACAACAGTCCACATTGATGCTTTGGAATTGCTCAACTCCCTCCATAGAGGAGCTTTTCACGTTTTTGAGCAATTTGAGACATAACTTGGTCTATTCGCCTCTTTACCTTACGAAACGTGGCACGAAGGCTCAACTAGCAAGTTAGACTTTTAAGAGCACTAAATAGAGTACAACGGTCCACATTGATGCTTTGGAATTGCTCAACTCTCTCCGTAGAGGAGCTTTTCACGTTTTTGTGCAAATTGAGACATAACTTGGTCTATTCGCGTCTTTACCTTACGAAACGTGGCACCGAGGCTCAACTAGCAAGTTAGACTATTAAGAGCACTAAATAGAGTACAACGGTCCACATTGATCATTTGGAATTGCTCAACTCTCTCCATAGAGGAGCTTTTCACGTTTTTGTGCAATTTCAAACATAACTTGGTCTATTCGCATCTTTACCTTACGAAACGTGGCACGAAGGCTCAACTAGCAAGTTAGACTTCTAACAACACTAAATAGAGTACAACAGTCCACATTGATGCTTTGGAATTGCTCAAGACTCTCCATAGAGGAGCTTTTCTTGTTTTTGAGCAATTTTAGACATAACTTGGTCTATTCGCATCTTTACCTTACGAAACGTGGCAGCGAAGGCTCAACTAGCAAGTTAGACTTTTAAGAGCACTAAATAGAGTACAACGGTCCACAGTTGATGCCTTTGGAATTGCTCAACTCTCTCCATAGGGGAGCTTTTCACGTTTTTGTGCAATTTCAAACATAAATTGGTCTATTCGCGTCTTTACCTTACGAAACGTGGCACGAAGGCTTAACTAGCAAGTTAGACTTTTAAGAGCACTAAATAGAGTACAACGGTCCACATTGATGCTTTGGAATTGCTCAACTCTCTCCATAGAGGAGCTTTTCACGTTTTTGAGCAATTTGAGACATAACTTGGTCGATTCGCCTCTTTACCTTACGAAACGTGGCACGAAGGCTCAACTAGAAAGTTAGATTTTTAAGAGCACTAAATAGAGTACAACGGCCGATATTGGTGCTTTGGAATTGCTCAACTCCCTCCATAGAGGAGCTTTTCACTTTTTTGTGCAATTTGAGACATAACTTGGGCTATTCGCGTCTTTACCTTACGAAGCGTGGCACGAAGGCTCACCTAGCAAGTTAGACTTCTAAGAACACTAAATAGAGTACAAAGGTCCACATTGATGCTTTGGAATTGCTCAACTCTCTCCATAGAGGAGCTTTTCACGTTTTTGAGCAATTTGAGACATAACTTGGTCTATTCGCCTCTTTACCTAACGAAACGTGGCACGAAGGCTCAACAAGCAAGTTAGACTTCTAAGAACACTAAATAGAGTAGAACGGTCCACATTGATCCTTTGGAATTGCTCAACTCTCTCCATAGAGGAGCTTTTCACGTTTTTGAGCAATTTGAGACATAACTTGGTCTATTCGCCTCTTTACCTTACGAAACGTGGCACGAATGCTCAACTAGCAAGTTAGAATTTTAAGAGCACTAAATAGAGTACAACGGTCTACATTGATGCTTTCGAATTGCTCAACTCTCTCCATAGAGGTGCTTTTCACGTTTTTGAGCAATTTGAGACATAACTTGGTCTATTCGCCTCTTTACCTTACGAAACGTGCCACGAAGGCTGAACTAGCAAGTTAGACATTTAAGAGCACTAAATAGAGTACAACGGTCCACATTGATCCTTTGGAATTGCTCAACTCTCTGCATAGAGGAGCTTTTCACGTTTTTGTGCAATTTCAAACATAACTTGGTCTATTCGCGTCTTTACCTTACGAAACGTGGCACGAAGGCTCAACTAGCAAGGGAGACTTTTAAGAGCACTAAATAGAGTAGAACGGTCCACATTGATGCTTTGGCATTGCTCCACTCTGTCCATAGAGGAGCTTTTCACGTTTTTGTGCAATTTGAGACATAACTTGGTCTATTCGCGTCTTTACCTTACGAAACGTGGCACGAAGGAGCTTTTCACGTTTTTGTGCAATTTCAACCATAACTTGGTCTATTCGCGTCTTTACCTTACGAAACGTGGCACGAAGGCTCAACTAGAAAGTTAGATTTTTAAGAGCACTAAATAGAGTACAACGGCCGATATTGGTGCTTTGGAATTGCTCAACTCCCTCCATAGAGGAGCTTTTCACTTTTTTGTGCAATTTGAGACATAACTTGGTCTATTCGCATCTTTACCTTACGAAGCGTGGCACGAAGGCTACCCTAGCAAGTTAGACTTCTAAGAACACTAAATAGAGTACAAAGGTCCACATTGATGCTTTGGAATTGCTCAACTCTCTCCATAGAGGAGCTTTTCACGTTTTTGTGCAATTTGAGACATAACTTGGTCTATTCGCGTCTTTACCTTACGAAACGTGGCACGAAAGCTCAACTAGCAAGTTAGACTTCTAAGAACACTAAATAGAGTAGAACGGTCCACATTGATGCTTTGGCATTGCTCAACTCTGTCCATAGAGGAGCTTTTCACGTTTTTGTGCAATTTGAGACATAAGTTGGTCTATTCGCGTCTTTACCTTACGAAACGTGGCACGAAGGAGCTTTTCACGTTTTTGTGCAATTTCAACCATAACTTGGTCTATTCGCGTCTTTACCTTACGAAACGTGGCACGAAGGCTCAACTAGCAAGTTAGACTTCTAAGAACACTAAATAGAGTACAACGGTCCACATTGACGCTTTCGAATTGCTCAACTCTATCCATAGAGGAGCTTTTCACGTTCTTGAGCAATTTGAGACATAACTTGGTCTATTCACCTCTTTACCTTACGAAACGTGGCACAAAGGCTCAACTAGCAAGTTAGACTTTTGAGAGCACTAAATAGAGTACAGCGGTCCACAATGAAGCTTTGGAATTGCTCAACTCTCTCCATGGAGGAGCTTTTCACGTTTTTGTGCAATTTCAAACATAACTTGGTCTATTTGCGTCTTTACCTTACGAAACGTGGCACGAAGGCTCAACTAGCAAGTGAGACTTCTAAGAACACTAAATAGAGTACAACGGTCCACATTGATGCTTTGGAATTGCTCAACTCTATCCATAGAGGAGCTTTTCACTTTTTTGTGCAATTTGAGACATAACTTGGGCTATTCGCGTCTTTACCTTACGAAGCGTGGCACGAAGGCTCACCTAGCAAGTTAGACTTCTAAGAACACTAAATAGAGTACAAAGGTCCACATTGATGCTTTGGAATTGCTCAACTCTCTCCATAGAGGAGCTTTTCACGTTTTTTAGCAATTTGAGACATAACTTGGTCTATTCGCCTCTTTACCTAACGAAACGTGGCACGAAGGCTCAACTAGCAAGTTAGACTTCTAAGAACACTAAATATAGTAGAACGGTCCACATTGATCCTTTGGAATTGCTCAACTCTCTCCATAGAGGAGCTTTTCACGTTTTTGAGCAATTTGAGACATAACTTGGTCTATTCGCCTCTTTACCTTACGAAACGTGCCACGAAGGCTGAACTAGCAAGTTAGACTTTTAAGAGCACTAAATAGAGTAGAACGGTCCACATTGATCCTTTGGAATTGCTCAACTCTCTGCATAGAGGAGCTTTTCACGTTTTTGTGCAATTTCAAACATAACTTGGTCTATTCGCGTCTTTACCTTACGAAACGTGGCACGAAGGCTCAACTAGCAAGGGAGACTTTTAAGAGCACTAAATAGAGTACAACGGCCCACATTGATGCATTGGAATTGCTCAACTCTCTCCATAGAGGAGCTTTTCACGTTTTTGTGCAATTTCAAACACAACTTGGTCTATTCGCGTCTTTAGCTTACGAAACGTGGCACGAAGGCTCAACTAGCAAGTTAGACTTCTAACAACACTAAATAGAGTACAACGGTCCACATTGATGCTTTGGAATTGCTCAACTCTCTCCATAGAGGAGCTTTTCACGTTTTTTAGCAATTTGAGACATAACTTGGTCTATTCGCCTCTTTACCTTACGAAACGTGGCACGAAGGCTCAACTAGCAAGTTAGACTTTTAAGAGCACTAAATAGAGTGCAACGGTCCACATTGATGCTTTGGAATTGCTCAACTCTCTCCATGGAGGAGCTTTTCACGTTTTTGTGCAATTTGAGACATAACTTGGTCTATTCGCGTCCTTACCTTACGAAACGTGGCACGAAGGCTCAACTAGCAACTTAGACTTTCAAAGGCACTAAATAGAGTACAACGGTCCACATTGATGCTTTGGAATTGCTCAACTGTCTCCATAGAGGAGCTTTTCACGTTTTTGTGCAATTTGAGACATAACTTGGTCTATTCGCGTCTTTACCTTACGAAACGTGGCACGAAGGCTCAACTAGCAAGTTAGACTTTTAAAAGCACTAAATTGAGCACAACGGTCCACATTGATGCTTTGGAATTGCTCAACTCTCTCCATAGAGGAGCTTTTCACGTTTTTGTGCAATTTCAAACATAACTTGGTCTATTCGCGTCTTTACCTTACGAAACGTGGCACGAAGGCTGAACTAGCAAGTGAGACTTCTAAGAACACTAAATAGAGTACAACGGTCCACATTGATGCTTTGGAATTGCTCAACTCTCTCCATAGAGGAGCTTTTCACGTCTTTGAACAATTTGAGACATAACTTGGTCTATTCACCTCTTTACCTTACGAAACGTGGCACGAAGGCTCAACTAGCAAGTTAGGCTTCTTAGAACCCTAAATAGAGTACAACGGTCCACATTGATGCTTTGGAATTGCTCAACTCTTTCCGTAGAGGAGCTTTTCACGTTTTTGTGCAATTTCAAACATAACTTGGTCTATTCGCGTCTTTACCTTACGAAACGTGGCACGAAGGCTGAACTAGCAAGTTAGACTTCTAAGAACACTAAATAGAGTACAACGGTCCACATTGATGCTTTGGAATTGCAGAACTCTCTCCATAGAGGAGTTTTTCTTGTTTTTGAGCAATTTGAGACATAACTTGGTCTATTCGCCTCTTTACCTTACGAAACGTGGCACGAAGGCTCAACTAGCAAGTTAGACTTTGAAGAGCACTAAATAGAGTACAACGGTCCACATTGATGCTTTGGAATTGCTCAACCCTCTCCATAGAGGAGCTTTTCACGTTTTTGTGCAATTTCAAACATAACTTGGTCTATTCGCGTCTTTACCTTACGAAACGTGGCACGAAGGCTCAACTACCAAGTTAGACTTCTAAGAACACTAAATAGAGTACAACGGTCCACATTGACGCTTTGGAATTGCTCAACTCTATCCATAGAGGAGCTTTTCACGTTCTTGAGCAATTAGAGACATAACTTGGTCTATTCGCCTCTTTACCTTACGAAACGTGGCACGAAGGCTCAACTAGCAAGTTAGACTTTTGAGAGCACTAAATAGAGTACAAGCGGTCCACATTGAAGCTTTGGAATTGCTCAACTCTCTCCATAGAGGAGCTTTTCACGTTTTTGTGCAATTTCAAACATAACTTGGTCTATTTGCGTCTTTACCTTACGAAACGTGGCACGAAGGCTCAACTAGCAAGTTAGACTTCTAAGAACACTAAATAGAGTACAACGGTCCACATTGATGCTTTGGAATTGCTCAACTCTATCC
This sequence comes from Tripterygium wilfordii, assembly GCF_013401445.1. NCBI lineage: Eukaryota > Viridiplantae > Streptophyta > Magnoliopsida > Celastrales > Celastraceae > Tripterygium > Tripterygium wilfordii. Next base: position 19,127 of record NW_024056177.1, on the reverse strand, counting down.
ATAGAGGAGCTTTTCACTTTTTTGTGCAATTTGAGACATAACTTGGGCTATTCGCGTCTTTACCTTACGAAGCGTGGCACGAAGGCTCAACTAGCCAAGTTAGACTTCTAAGAACACTAAATAGAGTACAACGGTCCACATTGATGCTTTGGAATTGCTCAACTCTCTCCATAGAGGAGCTTTTCACGTTTTTGAGCAATTTGAGACATAACTTGGTCTATTCGCCTCTTTACCTTACGAAACGTGCCACGAAGGCTGAACTAGCAAGTTAGACTTTTGAGAGCACTAAATAGAGTACAACGGTCCACATTGATCCTTTGGAATTGCTCAACTCTCTGCATAGAGGAGCTTTTCACGTTTTTGTGCAATTTCAAACATAACTTGGTCTATTCGCGTCTTTACCTTACGAAACGTGGCACGAAGGCTCAACTAGCAAGGGAGACTTTTAAGAGCACTAAATAGAGAACAACGGCCCACATTGATGCATTGGAATTGCTCAACTCTCTCCATAGAGGAGCTTTTCACGTTTTTGTGCAATTTCAAACACAACTTGGTCTATTCGCGTCTTTAGCTTACGAAACGTGGCACGAAGGCTCAACTAGCAAGTTAGACTTCTAACAACACTAAATAGAGTACAACGGTCCACATTGATGCTTTGGAATTGCTCAACTCTCTCCATAGAGGGAGGAGCTTTTCACGTTTTTGAGCAATTTGAGACATAACTTGGTCTATTCGCCTCTTTACCTTACGAAACGTGGCACGAAGGCTCAACTAGCAAGTTAGACTTTTAAGAGCACTAAGTAGAGTGCAACGTTCCACATTGATGCTTTGGAATTGCTCAACTCTCTCCATGGAGGAGCTTTTCACGTTTTTGTGCAATTTGAGACATAACTTGGTCTATTCGCGTCCTTACCTTACGAAACGTGGCACGAAGGCTCAACTAGCAACTTAGACTTTCAAAGGCACTAAATAGAGTACAACGGTCCACATTGATGCTTTGGAATTGCTCAACTGTCTCCATAGAGGAGCTTTTCACGTTTTTGTGCAATTTCAAACATAACTTGGTCTATTCGCGTCTTTACCTTACGAAACGTGGCACGAAGGCTCAACTAGCAAGTTAGACTTTTAAAAGCACTAAATTGAGCACAACGGTCCGCATTGATGCTTTGGAATTGCTCAACTCTCTCCATAGAGGAGCTTTTCACGTTTTTGTGCAATTTCAAACATAACTTGGTCTATTCGCGTCTTTACCTTACGAAACGTGGCACGAAGGCTGAACTAGCAAGTGAGACTTCTAAGAACACTAAATAGAGTACAACGGTCCACATTGATGCTTTGGAATTGCTCAACCCTCTCCATAGAGGAGCTTTTCACGTCTTTGAACAATTTGAGACATAACTTGGTCTATTCGCCTCTTTACCTTACGAAACGTGGCACGAAGGCTCAACTAGCAAGTTAGACTTCTTAGAACACTAAATAGAGTACAACGGTCCACATTGATGCTTTGGAATTGCTCAACTCTTTCCATAGAGGAGCTTTTCACGTTTTTGTGCTATTTCAAACATAACTTGGTCTATTCGCGTCTTTACCTTACGAAACGTGGCACGAAGGCTGAACTAGCAAGTTAGACTTCTAAGAACACTAAATAGAGTACAACGGTCCACATTGATGCTTTGGAATTGCAGAACTCTCTCCATAGAGGAGTTTTTCTTGTTTTTTAGCAATTCGACACATAACTTGGTCTATTCGCCTCTTTACCTTACGAAACGTGGCACGAAGGCTCAACTAGCAAGTTAGACTTTGAAGAGCACTAAATAGAGTACAACGGTCCACATTGATGCTTTGGAATTGCTCAACTCTCTCCATAGAGGAGCTTTTCACTGTTTTTGAGCAATTTGAGACATAACTTGGTCTATTCGCCTTCTTTACCTTACGAAACGTGGCACGAAGGCTCAACTAGCAAGTTAGACTTTTAAGAGCACTAAATAGAGTACAACAGGTCCACATTGATGCTTTGGAATTGCTCAACTCTCTCCATAGAGGAGCTTTTCACGTCTTTGAGCAATTTGAGACATAACTTGGTCTATTCGCCTCTTTACCTTACGAAACGTGGCACGAAGGCTCAACTAGCAAGTTAGACTTTTAAGAGCACTAAATAGAGTACAACGGTCCACATTGATGCTTTGGAATTGCTCAACTCTCTCCATAGAGGAGCTTTTCGCGTTTTTGTGCAATTTGAGACATAACTTGGTCTATTCGCGTCTTTACCTTACGAAACGTGGCACAGAAGGCTCAACTAGCAAGTTAGACATTTAATAGCACTAAATAGAGTACAACGGTCCACATTGATGCCTTCGGAATTGCTCAACTCTCTCCATAGAGGAGCTTTTCACGTTTTTGTGCAATTTCAAACATAACTTGGTCTATTCGCGTCTTTACCTTACGAAACGTGGCACGAAGGACTGAACTAGCAAGTTAGACTTCTAAGAACACTAAATAGAGCTACAACGGTCCACATTGATGCTTTGGAATTGCTCAACTCTCTCCATAGAGGAGTTTTTCCTTGTTTTTGAGCAATTTGAGACATAACGTGGTCTATTCGCCTTTTTACCTTACGAAACGTGGCACGAAGGCTCAACTAGCAAGTTAGACTTTTAAGAGCACTAAATAGAGTACAACAGGCCCACATTGATGCTTTGGCATTGCTCAACTCTCTCCATAGAGGAGCTTTTCACGTTTTTGTGCAATTTCAAACATAACTTGGTCTATTCGCGTCTTTACCTTACGAAACGTGGCACGAAGGCTCAACTAGCAAGTTAGACTTCTAAGAACACTAAATAGAGTACAACGGTCCACATTGATGCTTTGGAATTGCTAAACTCTCTCCATAGAGGAGCTTTTCACGTTTTTGAGCAATTTGAGACATAACTTGGTCTATTCGCCTCTTTACCTTACGAAACGTGGCACGAAGGCTCAACTAGCAAGTTAGACTTTTAAGAGCACTAAATAGAGTACAACGGTCCACATTGATGCTTTGGAATTGCTCAACTCTCTCCATAGAGGAGCTTTTCGCGTTTTTGTGCAATTTGAGACATAACTTGGTCTATTCGCGTATTTACCTTATGAAACGTGGCACAGAGGCTCAACTAGCAAGTTAGACTTTTAATAGCACTAAATAGAGTACAACGGTCCACATTGATCCTTCGGATTTGCTCAACTCTCTCCATAGAGGAGCTTTTCACGTTTTTGTGCAATTTCAAACATAACTTGGTCTATTCGCGTCTTCACCTTACGAAACGTGGCACGAAGACTGAACTAGCAAGTTAGACTTCTAAAAACACTAAATAGAGTACAACCGTCCACATTGATGCTTTGGAATTGCTCAACTCTCTCCATAGAGGAGTTTTTCTTGTTTTTGAGCAATTTGAGACATAACTTGGTCTATTCGCGTCTTTACCTTACGAAACGTGGCACGAAGGCTCAACTAGCAAGTTAGACTTTTAAAAGCACTAAATTGAGCACAAAGGTCCGCATTGATGCTTTGGAATTGCTCAACTCTCTCCATAGAGGAGCTTTTCACGTTTTTGTGCAATTTCAAACATAACTTGGTCTATTCGCGTCTTTACCTTACGAAACGTGGCACGAAGGCTGAACTAGCAAGTGAGACTTCTAAGAACACTAAATAGAGTACAACGGTCCACATTGATGCTTTGGAATTGCTCAACCCTCTCCATAGAGGAGCTTTTCACGTCTTTGAACAATTTGAGACATAACTTGGTCTATTCGCCTCTTTACCTTACGAAACGTGGCACGAAGGCTCAACTAGCAAGTTAGACTTCTTAGAACACTAAATAGAGTACAACGGTCCACATTGATGCTTTGGAATTGCTCAACTCTTTCCATAGAGGAGCTTTTCACGTTTTTGTGCTATTTCAAACATAACTTGGTCTATTCGCGTCTTTACCTTACGAAACGTGGCACGAAGGCTGAACTAGCAAGTTAGACTTCTAAGAACACTAAATAGAGTACAACGGTCCACATTGATGCTTTGGAATTGCAGAACTCTCTCCATAGAGGAGTTTTTCTTGTTTTTTAGCAATTCGACACATAACTTGGTCTATTCGCCTCTTTACCTTACGAAACGTGGCACGAAGGCTCAACTAGCAAGTTAGACTTTGAAGAGCACTAAATAGAGTACAACGGTCCACATTGATGCTTTGGAATTGCTCAACTCTCTCCATAGAGGAGTTTTTCCTGTTTTTGAGCAATTTGAGACATAACTTGGTCTATTCGCCTTTTTACCTTACGAAACGTGGCACGAAGGCTCAACTAGCAAGTTAGACTTTTAAGAGCACTAAATAGAGTACAACAGTCCACATTGATGCTTTGGAATTGCTCAACTCTCTCCATAGAGGAGCTTTTCACGTCTTTGAGCAATTTGAGACATAACTTGGTCTATTCGCCTCTTTACCTTACGAAACGTGGCACGAAGGCTCAACTAGCAAGTTAGACTTTTAAGAGCACTAAATAGAGTACAACGGTCCACATTGATGCTTTGGAATTGCTCAACTCTCTCCGTAGAGGAGCTTTTCGCGTTTTTGTGCAATTTGAGACATAACTTGGTCTATTCGCGTCTTTACCTTACGAAACGTGGCACAGAGGCTCAACTAGCAAGTTAGACATTTAATAGCACTAAATAGAGTACAACGGTCCACATTGATCCTTCGGAATTGCTCAACTCTCTCCATAGAGGAGCTTTTCACGTTTTTGTGCAATTTCAAACATAACTTGGTCTATTCGCGTCTTTACCTTACGAAACGTGGCACGAAGACTGAACTAGCAAGTTAGACTTCTAAGAACACTAAATAGACTACAACGGTCCACATTGATGCTTTGGAATTGCTCAACTCTCTCCATAGAGGAGTTTTTCTTGTTTTTGAGCAATTTGAGACATAACGTGGTCTATTCGCCTTTTTACCTTACGAAACGTGGCACGAAGGCTCAACTAGCAAGTTAGACTTTTAAGAGCACTAAATAGAGTACAACAGCCCACATTGATGCTTTGGCATTGCTCAACTCTCTCCATAGAGGAGCTTTTCACGTTTTTGTGCAATTTCAAACATAACTTGGTCTATTCGCGTCTTTACCTTACGAAACGTGGCACGAAGGCTCAACTAGCAAGTTAGACTTCTAAGAACACTAAAAAGAGTACAACGGTCCACATTGATGCTTTGGAATTGCTAAACTCTCTCCATAGAGGAGCTTTTCACGTTTTTGAGCAATTTGAGACATAACTTGGTCTATTCGCCTCTTTACCTTACGAAACGTGGCACGAAGGCTCAACTAGCAAGTTAGACTTTTAAGAGCACTAAATAGAGTACAACGGTCCACATTGATGCTTTGGAATTGCTCAACTCTCTCCATAGAGGAGCTTTTCGCGTTTTTGTGCAATTTGAGACATAACTTGGTCTATTCGCGTATTTACCTTATGAAACGTGGCACAGAGGCTCAACTAGCAAGTTAGACTTTTAATAGCACTAAATAGAGTACAACGGTCCACATTGATCCTTCGGATTTGCTCAACTCTCTCCATAGAGGAGCTTTTCACGTTTTTGTGCAATTTCAAACATAACTTGGTCTATTCGCGTCTTCACCTTACGAAACGTGGCACGAAGACTGAACTAGCAAGTTAGACTTCTAAAAACACTAAATAGAGTACAACCGTCCACATTGATGCTTTGGAATTGCTCAACTCTCTCCATAGAGGAGTTTTTCTTGTTTTTGAGCAATTTGAGACGTAACTTGGTCTATTCGCCTCTTTACCTTACGAAACGTGGCACGAAGGCTCAACTAGCAAGTTAGACTTTTAAGAGCACTAAATACAGTACAACAGTCCACATTGATGCTTTGGAATTGCTCAACTCCCTCCATAGAGGAGCTTTTCACGTTTTTGAGCAATTTGAGACATAACTTGGTCTATTCGCCTCTTTACCTTACGAAACGTGGCACGAAGGCTCAACTAGCAAGTTAGACTTTGAAGAGCACTAAATAGAGTACAACGGTCCACATTGATGCTTTGGAATTGCTCAACCCTCTCCAAAGAGGAGCTTTTCACGTTTTTGTGCAATTTCAAACATAACTTGGTCTATTCGCGTCTTTACCTTACGAAACGTGGCATAGAGGCTCAACTAGCAAGTTAGACTTTTAATAGCACTAAATAGAGTACAACGGTCCACATTGATCCTTCGGAATTGCTCAACTCTCTCCATAGAGGAGCTTTTCACGTTTTTGTGCAATTTCAAACATAACTTGGTCTATTCGCGTCTTTACCTTACGAAACGTGGCACGAAGGCTCAACTAGCAAGTTAGACTTCTAAGAACACTAAAAAGAGTACAACGGTCCACATTGATGCTTTGGAATTGCTAAACTCTCTCCATAGAGGAGCTTTTCACGTTTTTGAGCAATTTGAGACATAACTTGGTCTATTCGCCTCTTTACCTTACGAAACGTGGCACGAAGGCTCAACTAGCAAGTTAGACTTTTAAGAGCACTAAATAGAGTACAACGGTCCACATTGATGCTTTGGAATTGCTCAACTCTCTCCATAGAGGAGCTTTTCGCGTTTTTGTGCAATTTGAGACATAACTTGGTCTATTCGCGTCTTTACCTTACGAAACGTGGCACAGAGGCTCAACTAGCAAGTTAGACATTTAATAGCACTAAATAGAGTACAACGGTCCACATTGATCCTTCGGAATTGCTCAACTCTCTCCATAGAGGAGCTTTTCACGTTTTTGTGCAATTTCAAACATAACTTGGTCTATTCGCGTGTTTACCTTACGAAACGTGGCACGAAGACTGAACTAGCAAGTTAGACTTCTAAGAACACTAAATAGAGTACAACGGTCCACATTGATGCTTTGGAATTGCTCAACTCTCTCCATAGAGGAGTTTTTCTTGTTTTTGAGCAATTTGAGACATAACATGGTCTATTCGCCTCTTTACCTTACGAAACGTGGCACGAAGGCTCAACTAGCAAGTTAGACTTTTAAGAGCACTAAATAGAGTACAACAGCCCACATTGATGCTTTGGAATTGCTCAACTCTCTCCATAGAGGAGCTTTTCACGTTTTTGTGCAATTTCAAACATAACTTGGTCTATTCGCGTCTTTACCTTACGAAACGTGGCACGAAGGCTCAACTAGCAAGTTAGACTTCTAAGAACACTAAATAGAGTACAACGGTCCACATTGATGCTTTGGAATTGCTAAACTCTCTCCATAGAGGAGCTTTTCACGTTTTTGAGCAATTTGAGACATAACTTGGTCTATTCGCCTCTTTACCTTACGAAACGTGGCACGAAGGCTTAACTAGCAAGTTAGACTTTTAAGAGCACTAAATAGAGTACAACGGTCCACATTGATGCTTTGGAATTGCTCAACTCTCTCCATAGAGGAGCTTTTCACGTTTTTGTGCAATTTGAGACATAACTTGGTCTATTCGCGTCTTTACCTTACGAAACGTGGCACAGAGGCTCAACTAGCAAGTTAGACTTTTAATAGCACTAAATAGAGTACAACGGTCCACATTGATCCTTCGGAATTGCTCAACTCTCTCCATAGAGGAGCTTTTCACGTTTTTGTGCAATTTCAAACATAACTTGGTCTATTCGCGTCTTTACCTTACGAAACGTGGCACGAAGGCTGAACTAGCAAGTTAGACTTTTAATAGCACTAAATAGAGTACAACGGTCCACATTGATCCTTCGGAATTGCTCAACTCTCTCCATGGAGGAGCTTTTCACGTTTTTGTGCAATTTCAAACATAACTTGGTCTATTCGCGTCTTTACCTTACGAAACGTGGCACGAAGGCTGAACTAGCAAGTTAGACTTCTAAGAACACTGAATAGAGTACAACGGTCCACATTGATGCTTTGGAATTGCTCAACTGTCTCCATAGAGGAGCTTTTCACGTTTTTGTGCAATTTCAAACATAACTTGGTCTATTCGCGTCTTTACCTTACGAAACGTCGCACGAAGGCTCAACTAGCAAGTTAGACTTTGAAGAGCACTAAATAGAGTACAACGGTCCACATTGATGCTTTGGAATTGCTCAACTCTCTCCATAGAGGAGCTTTTCGCGTTTTTGTGCAATTTGAGACATAACTTGGTCTATTCGCGTCTTTACCTTACGAAACGTGGCACAGAGGCTCAACTAGCAAGTTAGACATTTAATAGCACTAAATAGAGTACAACGGTCCACATTGATCCTTCGGAATTGCTCAACTCTCTCCATAGAGGAGCTTTTCACGTTTTTGTGCAATTTCAAACATAACTTGGTCTATTCGCGTGTTTACCTTACGAAACGTGGCACGAAGGACTGAACTAGCAAGTTAGACTTCTAAGAACACTAAATAGAGTACAACGGTCCACATTGATGCTTTGGAATTGCTCAACTCTCTCCATAGAGGAGCTTTTCCTTGTTTTTGAGCAATTTGAGACATAACATGGTCTATTCGCCTCTTTACCTTACGAAACGTGGCACGAAGGCTCAACTAGCAAGTTAGACTTTTAAGAGCACTAAATAGAGTACAACAGGTCCACATTGATGCTTTGGAATTGCTCAACTCTCTCCATAGAGGAGCTTTTCACGTTTTTGTGCAATTTCAAACATAACTTGGTCTATTCGCGTCTTTACCTTACGAAACGTGGCACGAAGGCTCAACTAGCAAGTTAGACTTCTAAGAACACTAAAAAGAGTACAACGGTCCACATTGATGCTTTGGAATTGCTAAACTCTCTCCATAGAGGAGCTTTTCACGTTTTTGAGCAATTTGAGACATAACTTGGTCTATTCGCCTCTTTACCTTACGAAACGTGGCACGAAGGCTTAACTAGCAAGTTAGACTTTTAAGAGCACTAAATAGAGTACAACGGTCCACATTGATGCTTTGGAATTGCTCAACTCTCTCCATAGAGGAGCTTTTCGCGTTTTTGTGCAATTTGAGACATAACTTGGTCTATTCGCGTCTTTACCTTACGAAACGTGGCACAGAGGCTCAACTAGCAAGTTAGACTTTTAATAGCACTAAATAGAGTACAACGGTCCACATTGATGCTTTGGAATTGCTCAACCCTCTCCATAGAGGAGCTTTTCACATTTTTGTGCAATTTCAAACATAACTTGGTCTATTCGCGTCTTTACCTTACGAAACGTGGCATAGAGGCTCAACTAGCAAGTTAGACTTTTAATAGCACTAAATAGAGTACAACGGTCCACATTGATCCTTCGGAATTGCTCAACTCTCTCCATGGAGGAGCTTTTCACGTTTTTGTGCAATTTCAAACATAACTTGGTCTATTCGCGTCTTTACCTTACGAAACGTGGCACGAAGGCTGAACTAGCAAGTTAGACTTCTAAGAACACTGAATAGAGTACAACGGTCCACATTGATGCTTTGGAATTGCTCAACTGTCTCCATAGAGGAGCTTTTCACGTTTTTGTGCAATTTCAAACATAACTTGGTCTATTCGCGTCTTTACCTTACGAAACGTCGCACGAAGGCTCAACTAGCAAGTTAGACTTTGAAGAGCACTAAATAGAGTACAACGGTCCACATTGATGCTTTGGAATTGCTCAACCCTCTCCATAGAGGAGCTTTTCACGTTTTTGTGCAATTTCAAACATAACTTGGTCTATTCGTGTCTTTACCTTACGAAACGTGGCACGAAGGCTCAACTAGCAAGTTAGACTTCTAAGAACACTAAATAGAGTACAACCGTCCACATTGATGCTTTGGAATTGCTCAAATCTCTCCATAGAGGAGCTTTTCACTTTTTTGAGCAATTTGAGACATAACTTGGTCTATTCGCCTCTTTACCTTACGAAACGTGGCACGAAGGCTCAACTAGCAAGTTAGACTTTGAAGAGAACTAAATAGAGTACAACGGTCCACATTGATGCTTTGGAATTGCTCAACCCTCTCCATAGAGGAGCTTTTCACGTTTTTGTGCAATTTCAAACATAACTTGGTCTATTCGCATCTTTACCTTACGAAACGTGGCATAGAGGCTCAACTAGCAAGTTAGACTTTTAATAGCACTAAATAGAGTACAACGGTCCACATTGATCCTTCGGAATTGCTCAACTCTCTCCATAGAGGAGCTTTTCACGTTTTTGTGCAATTTCAAACATAACTTGGTCTATTCGCGTCTTTACCTTACGAAACGTGGCACGAAGGCTGAACTAGCAAGTTAGACTTCTAAGAACACTGAATAGAGTACAACGGTCCACATTGATGCTTTGGAATTGCTCAACTCTCTCCATAGAGGAGCTTTTCACGTTTTTGTGCAATTTCAAACATGACTTGGTCTATTCGCGTCTTTACCTTACGAAACGTGGCACGAAGGCTCAACTAGCAAGTTAGACTTTGAAGAGCACTAAATAGAGTACAACGGTCCATATTGATGCTTTGGAATTGCTCAACCCTCTCCATAGAGGAGCTTTTCACGTTTTTGTGCAATTTCAAACATAACTTGGTCTATTCGTGTCTTTACCTTACGAAACGTGGCACGAAGGCTCAACTAGCAAGTTCGACTTCTAAGAACACTAAATAGAGTACAACGGTCCACATTAATGCTTTGGAATTGCTAAACTCTCTCCATAGAGGAGCTTTTCACGTTTTTGAGCAATTTGAGACATAACTTGGTCTATTCGCCTCTTTACCTTATGAAACGTGGCACGAAGGCTCAACTAGCAAGTTAGACTTTTAAGAGCACTAAATAGAGTACAACGGTCCACATTGATGCTTTGGAATTGCTCAACTCTCTCCATAGAGGAGCTTTTCGCGTTTTTGTGCAATTTGAGACATAACTTGGTCTATTCGCGTCTTTACCTTACGAAACGTGGCACAGAGGCTCAACTAGCAAGTTAGACTTTTAATAGCACTAAATAGAGTACAACGGTCCACATTGATCCTTCGGAATTGCTCAACTCTCTCCATAGAGGAGCTTTTCACGTTTTTGTGCAATTTCAAACATAACTTGGTCTATTCGCGTCTTTACCTTACGAAACGTGGCACGAAGGCTGAACTAGCAAGTTAGACTTCTAAGAACACTAAATAGAGTACAACGGTCCACATTGATGCTTTGGAATTGCTCAACTCTCTCCATAGAGAAGCTTTTCTTGTTTTTGAGCAATTTGAGACATAACTTGGTCTATTCGCCTGTTTACCCTACGAAACGTGGCACGAAGGCTCAACTAGCAAGTTAGACTTTTAAGAGCACTAAATAGAGTACAACAGTCCACATTGATGCTTTGGAATTGCTCAACTCTCTCCATAGAGGAGCTTTTCACGTTTTTGTGCAATTTCAAACATAACTTGGTCTATTCGCGTCTTTACCTTACGAAACGTGGCACGAAGGCTCAACTAGCAAGTTAGACTTCTAAGAACACTAAATAGAGTACAACGGTCCACATTGATGCTTTGGAATTGCTCAACTCTCTCCACAGAGGAGCTTTTCACGTTTTTGTGCAATTTGAGACATCACTTGGTCTATTCGCGTCTTTACCTTACGAAACGTGGCACGAAGGCTCAACTAGCAAGTTAGACTTTTAACAGCACTAAATAGAGTACAACGGTCCACATTGATGCTTTGGAATTGCTCAACTCTCTCCATAGAGGAGCTTTTCACGTTTTTGTGCAATTTGAGACATAACTTGGTCTATTCGCGTCCTTACCTTACGAAACGTGGCACGAAGGCTCAACTAGCACGTTAGACATTTAAAAGCACTAAATAGAGTACAACGGTCCACATTGATGCTTTGGAATTGCTCAACTCTCTCCATAGAGGAGCTTTTCAAGTTTTTCTGCAATTTCAAACATAACTTGGTCTATTCGCGTCTTTACCTTACGAAACGTGGCACGAAGGCTCAACTAGAAACTTAGACTTTTAAGAGCACTAAATAGAGTACAACGGTCCACATTGATGCTTTGGAATTGCTCAACTCTCTCCATAGAGGAGCTTTTCACGTTTTTGTACAATTTCAAACATAACTTGGTCTATTCGCGTCTTTACCTTACGAAACGTGGCACGAAGGCTCAACTAGCAAGTTAGACTTCTAAGAACACTAAATAGAGTACAACGGTCCACATTGATGCTTTGGAATTGCTCAACTCTCTCCACAAAGGAGCTTTTCACGTTTTTGAGCAATTTGAGAGATAACTTGGTCTAGTCGCCTCTTTACCTTACGAAAGGTGGCACGAAGGCTCAACTAGCAAGTTACACTTTTCAGAGCACTAAATAGAGTATAACGGTCCACATTGATGCTTTGGAATTGCTCAACTCTCTACATAGAGGAGCTTTTCACGTTTTTGTACAATTTCAAACATAACTTGGTCTATTCGCGTCTTTACCTTACGAAACGTGGCACGAAGGCTCAACTAGCAAGTTAGACTTCTAAGAACACTAAATAGAGTACAACGGTCCACATTGATGCTTTGGAATTGCTCAACTCTCTCCATAGAGGAGCTTTTCACGTTTTTGTTCAATTTGAGACATAACTTGGTCTATTCGCGTCTTTACCTTACGAAACGTGGCACGAAGGCTCAACTAGCAAGTTAGACTTTTAAAAGCACTAAATAGAGTACAACGGTCCACATTGATTCTTTGGAATTGCTCAACTCTCTCCATAGAGGAGCTTTTCACGTTTTTGTGCAATTTCAAACATAACTTGGTCTATTCGCGTCTTTACCTTACGAAACGTGGCACGAAGGCTCAACTAGCAACTTAGACTTCTAAGAACACTAAGTAGCGTACAACGGTCCACATTGATGCTTTGGAATTGCTCAACTCTCTCCATAGAGGAGCTTTTCACGTTTTTGAGCAATTTGAGACATAACTTGGTCTATTCGCCTCTTTACCTTACGAAACGTGGCACGAAGGATCAACTAGCAAGTTAGACTTTTAAGAGCACTAAATAGAGTACAACGGTCCACATTGATGCTTTGGAATTGCTCAACTCTCTTCATAGAGGAGCTTTTCGCGTTTTTGTGCAATTTGAGACATAACTTGGTCTATTCGCGTCTTTACCTCGCGAAACGTGGCACAGAGGCTCAACTAGCAAGTTAGACTTTTAAGAGCACTAAATAGAGTACAACGGTCCACATTGATGCTTTGGAATTGCTCAACTCTCTCCATAGAGGAGCTTTTCACTGTTTTTCGAGCAATTTCAAACATAACTTGGTCTATTCGCGTCTTTACCTTACGAAACGTGGCACGAAGGCTCAACTAGCAAGTTAGACTTTTAAGAGCACTAAATAGAGTACAACGGTCCACATTGATGCTTTGGAATTGCTCAACTCTCTCCATAGAGGAGCTTTTCACGTTTTTGTGCAATTTGAGACATAACTTTGGTCTATTCGCCTCTTTACCTTACGAAACGTGGCACGAAGGCTCAACCTAGCAAGTTAGACTTTTAAGAGCACTAAATAGAGTACAACGGTCCACATTGATGCTTTGGAATTGCTCAACTCTCTCCATAGAGGAGCTTTTCACGTTTTTGTGCAATTTGAGACCTAACTTGGTCTATTCGCGTCTTTACCTTACGAAACGTGGCACGAAGGCTCAACTAGCAAGTTAGACTTTTAAGAGCACTAAATAGAGTACAACGGTCCACATTGATGCTTTGGAATTGCTCAACTCTCTCCATAGAGGAGCTTTTCACGTTTTTGTACAATTTCAAACATAACTTGGTCTATTCGCGTCTTTACCTTACGAAACGTGGCACGAAGGCTCAACTAGCAAGTTAGACTTTTAAGAGCACTAAATAGAGTACAACGGTCCACATTGATGCTTTGGAATTGCTCAACTCTCTCCATAGAGGAGCTTTTCACGTTTTTGTGCAATTTCAAACATCACTTGGTCTATTCGCCTCTTTACCTTACGAAACGTGGCACGAAGGCTCAACCAGCAAGTTAGACTTTTAAGAGCACTAAATAGAGTACAACGGTCCACATTGATGCTTTGGAATTGCTCAACTCTCTCCATAGAGGAGCTTTTCACGTTTTTGTGCAATTTGAGACCACTTGGTCTATTCGCGTCTTTACCTTACGAAACGTGGCACGAAGGCTCAACTAGCAAGTTAGACTTTTAAGAGCACTAAATAGAGTACAACGGTCCACATTGATGCTTTGGAATTGCTCAACTCTCTCCATAGAGGAGCTTTTCACGTTTTTGTACAATTTCAAACATAACTTGGTCTATTCGCGTCTTTACCTTACGAAACGTGGCACGAAGGCTCAACTAGCAAGTTAGACTTTTAAGAACACTAAATAGAGTACAACGGTCCACATTGATGCTTTGGAATTGCTCAACTCTCTCCATAGAGGAGCTTTTCACGTTTTTGTGCAATTTCAAACATCACTTGGTCTATTCGCGTCTTTACCTTACGAAACGTGGCACGAAGGCTCAACTAGCAAGTTAGACTTCTAAGAACACTAAATAGAGTACAACGGTCCACATTGATGCTTTGGAATTGCTCAACTCTCTCCATAGAGGAGCTTTTCACGTTTTTGTGCAATTTGAGACATCACTTGGTCTATTCGCATCCTTACCTTACGAAACATGGCACGAAGGCTCAACTAGCAAGTTAGACTTTTAAGAGCACTAAATAGAGTACAACGGTCCACATTGATGCTTTGGAATTGCTCAACTCTCTTCATAGACGAGCTTTTCACGTTTTTGTGCAATTTGAGACATAACTTGGTGTATTCGCGTCTTTACCTTATGAAACGTGGCACGAAGGCTCAACTAGCAAGTTAGACTTGTAAGAACACTAAATAGAGTACAACGGTCCACATTGATGCTTTGGAATTGCTCAACTCTCTAGATAGAGGAGCTTTTCACGTTTTTGTGCAATTTGAGACATAACTTGGTATATTCGCGTCTTTACCTTACGAAACGCGACACGAAGGCTCAACTAGCAAGTTAAACTTCTAAGAACACTAAATAGAGTACAACGGTCCACATTGATGCTTTGGAATTGCTCAACTCTCTCCATAGGGGATCTTTTCACGTTTTTGTGCAATTTCAAACAGAACTTAGTCTATTCGCGTCTTTACCTTACAAAACGTGGCACGAAGGCTCATATAGGAAGTTAAACTTCTAAGAACACTAAATAGAGTACAACGGTCCACATTGATGCTTTGGAATTGCTAAACTCTCTCCATAGAGGAGCTTTTCACTTTTTTGTGCAATTTGAGACATAACTTGGTGTATTCGCGTCTTTACCTTATGAAACGTGGCACGAAGGCTCAACTAGCAAGTTAGACTTTTAAGGGCACTAAATAGAGTACAACGGTCCACATTGATGCTTTGGAATTGCTCAACTCTCTCCATAGAGGAGCTTTTCACGTTTTTGTGCATTTTCAAACATAACTTGGTCTATTCGCGTCTTTACCTTACGAAACGTGGCACGAAGGCTCAACCAGTAAGTTAGACTTTTAAGAGCACTAAATACAGTACAACCGCCGATATTGGCGCTTTGGAATTTCTCAACTCTCTCCATAGAGGAGCTTTTCACGTTTTTGTGCAATTTGAGACATAACTTGGTCTATTCGCGTCTTTACCTTACGAAACGTGGCACGAAGGCTCAACTAGCAAGTTAGACTTTTAAGAGCACTAAATAGAGTACAACGGTCCACATTGATGCTTTGGAATTGCTCAACTCTCTCCATAGAGGAGCTTTTCACGTTTTTGTAGCAATTTGCAGACATAACTTGGTCTATTCGCGTCTTTACCTTACGAAACGTGGCACGAAGGCTCAACTAGCAAGTTAGACTTTTAAGAGCACTAAATAGAGTACAACGGTCCACATTGATGCTTTGGAATTGCTCAACTCTCTCCATAGAGGAGCTTTTCACGTTTTTGTACAATTTCAAACATAACTTGGTCTATTCGCGTCTTTACCTTACGAAACGTGGCACGAAGGCTCAACTAGCAAGTTAGACTTCTAAGAACACTAAATAGAGTACAACGGTCCACATTGATGCTTTGGAATTGCTCAACTCTCTCCATAGAGGAGCTTTTCACGTTTTTGTGCAATTTGAGACATCACTTGGTCTATTCGCGTCTTTACCTTACGAAACGTGGCACGAAGGCTCAACTAGCAAGTTAGACTTTTAAGAAGCACTAAATAGAGTACAACGGTCCACATTGATGCTTTGGAATTGCTCAACTCTCTCCATAGAGGAGCTTTTCACGTTTTTGTGCAATTTGAGACATAACTTGGTCTATTCGCGTCTTTACCTTACGAAACGTGGCACGAAGGCTCAACTAGCAAGTTAGACTTTTAAGAGCACTAAATAGAGTACAACGGTCCACATTGATGCTTTGGAATTGCTCAACTCTCTCCATAGAGGAGCTTTTCGCGTTTTTGTGCAATTTCGAGACATAACTTGGTCTATTCGCGTCTTTACCTTACGAAACGTGGCACGAAGGCTCAACTAGCAAGTTAGACTTTTAAGAGCACTAAATAGAGTACAACGGTCCACATTGATGCTTTGGAATTGCTCAACTCTCTCCATAGAGGAGCTTTTCACGTTTTTGTAGCAATTTCAGAACATAACTTGGTCTATTCGCGTCTTTACCTTACGAAACGTGGCACGAAGGCTCAACTAGCAAGTTAGACTTCTAAGAAGCACTAAATAGAGTACAACGGTCCACATTGATGCTTTGGAATTGCTCAACTCTCTCCATAGAGGAGCTTTTCACGTTTTTGAGCAATTTGAGACATAACTTGGTCTATTCGCCTCTTTACCTTACGAAACGTGGCACGAAGGCTCAACTAGCAAGTTAGACTTTTAAGAGCACTAAATAGAGTACTAACGGTCCACATTGATGCTTTGGAATTGCTCAACTCTCTCCATAGAGGAGCTTTTCACGTTTTTGTAGCAATTTGAAACATAACTTGGTCTATTCGCGTCTTTACCTTACGAAACGTGGCACGAAGGCTCAACTAGCAAGTTAGACTTCTAAGAGCACTAAATAGAGTACAACGGTCCACATTGATGCTTTGGAATTGCTCAACTCTCTCCATAGAGGAGCTTTTCACGTTTTTGTGCAATTTGAGACATAACTTGGTCTATTCGCCTCTTTACCTTACGAAACGTGGCACGAAGGCTCAACTAGCAAGTTAGACTTTTAAGAGCACTAAATAGAGTACAACGGTCCACATTGATGCTTTGGAATTGCTCAACTCTCTCCATAGAGGAGCTTTTCACGTTTTTGTGCAATTTGAGACATAACTTGGTCTATTCGCGTCTTTACCTTACGAAACGTGGCACGAAGGCTCAACTAGCAAGTTAGACTTTTAAGAGCACTAAATAGAGTACAACGGTCCACATTGATGCTTTGGAATTGCTCAACTCTCTCCATAGAGGAGCTTTTCACGTTTTTGTGCAATTTCAGAACATAACTTGGTCTATTCGCGTCTTTACCTTACGAAACGTGGCACGAAGGCTCAACTAGCAAGTTAGACTTTTAAGAAGCACTAAATAGAGTACAACGGTCCACATTGATGCTTTGGAATTGCTCAAACTCTCTCCATAGAGGAGCTTTTCACGTTTTTGTGCAATTTGAGACATCACTTGGTCTATTCGCGTCTTTACCTTACGCAACATGGCACGAAGGCTCAACTAGCAAGTTAGACTTTTAAAAGCACTAAATAGAGTACAACGGTCCACATTGATGCTTTGGAATTGCTCAACTCTCTCCATAGAGGAGCTTTTCACGTTTTTGTGCAATTTCAGACATAACTTGGTCTATTCGCGTCTTTACCTTACGAAACGTGGCACGAAGGCTCAACTAGCAACTTAGACTTTTAAGAGCACTAAATAGAGTACAACGGTCCACATTGATGCTTTGGAATTGCTCAACTCTCTCCATAGAGGATCTTTTCACGTTTTTGTACAATTTCAAACATAACTTGGTCTATTCGCGTCTTTACCTTACGAAACGTGGCACGAAGGCTCAACTAGCAACTTAGACTTCTAAGAACACTAAGTAGAGTACAACGGTCCACATTGATGCTTTGGAATTGCTCAACTCTCTCCATAGAGGAGCTTTTCTTGTTTTCGAGCAATTTCAAACATAACTTGGTCTATTCGCGTCTTTACCTTACGAAACTTGGCACGAAGGCTCAACTAGCAAGTTAGACTTTTAAGAGCACTAAATAGAGTACAACGGTCCACATTGATGCTTTGGAATTGCTCAACTCTCTTCATAGGGGAGCTTTTCTCGTTTTTGTGCAATTTGAGACATAACTTGGTCTATTCGCGTCTTTACCTTGCGAAACGTGGCACAGAGGCTCAACTAGCAAGTTAGACTTTTAAGAGCACTAAATAGAGTACAACGGTCCACATTGATGCTTTGGAATTGCTCAACTCTCTCCATAGAGGAGCTTTTCTTGTTTTCGAGCAATTTCAAACATAACTTGGTCTATTCGCGTCTTTACCTTACGAAACTTGGCACGAAGGCTCAACTAGCAAGTTAGACTTTTAAGAGCACTAAATAGAGTACAACGGTCCACATTGATGCTTTGGAATTGCTCAACTCTCTCCATAGAGGAGCTTTTCACGTTTTTGTGCAATTTGAGACATAATTTGGTCTATTCGCCTCTTTACCTTACGAAACGTGGCACGAAGGCTCAACCAGCAAGTTAGACTTTTAAGAGCACTAAATAGAGTACAACGGTCCACATTGATGCTTTGGAATTGCTCAACTCTCTCCATAGAGGAGCTTTTCACGTTTTTGTGCAATTTGAGACCACTTGGTCTATTCGCGTCTTTACCTTACGAAACGTGGCACGAAGGCTCAACTAGCAAGTTAGACTTTTAAGAGGACCAAATAGAGTACAACGGTCCACATTGATGCTTTGGAATTGCTCAACTCTCTCATAGAGGAGCTTTTCACGTTTTTGTGCAATTTCAAACATAACTTGGTCTATTCGCGGTCTTTACCTTACGAAACGTATGGCACGAAGGCTCAACTAGCAGTTAGACTTTTAAAGCACATAATAGAGTACAACGGTCCCATTGATGCTTTTGAATTGCTCAACTCTCTCATA